>NC_143081.1:16292500-16432500 GCF_052426305.1 Pelodiscus sinensis | reverse complement strand
GCGGGTTTCCAAGGGAATAGGGGGGCTGTCTGGGTCAGGCCCCACGCCCGGCCCCACGGTGGCAGGTTTCCAAGGGAATAGGGGGGCTGTCTGGGTCAGGCCCCATGCCCGGCCCCACGGTGGCAGGTTTCCAAGGGAATAGGGGGGCTGTCTGGGTCAGGCCCCACGCCCGGCCCCACGGTGGCAGGTTTCCAAGGGAATAGGGGGGCTGTCTGGGTTCGGCGCCGCCGGGCGGAGGCTGCTGACACGCTCTAGTGGCTGAACCCGGGCCGTGGGAGGGATACGGGGGGCTCCGCGTTACCTTGGGCGCCCCGTGCTGCCGCAGCGCCGCGCCGTCCAGCCGCACCAGGAACAGCTCCCGGCAGTGCAGCTCCGGCAGGGCCGCGCCCGGCACCGTCAGCACCTTCCCCGGCCCGAGCGCCTCGCCGGGACCCGCGGCTCCCAGCGCCGCCTCGGCCAGGGCCCGCAGCTCCAGGGGCCACCACTCCGGGCCGTCCGCCTCCAGCACCACCGGCAGCACCAGCGCCTCCGTCTGTCCCCAGCAGAGCCACAGAGCGTGAGCGGGCGCCCGGCCCCACCTGGGGACTCCCCCTGCCCCGCTGGGCCCGTGGGCCTCAGCCCCAGAGAGGCCGTCTTCCTACAGAGCAGCTAGGGAGAGACCCCAGGCGTCCTGGCTCCCAGCCCCCCTCTGCTCTAACCACTAGCCCCCACTCCCCAGAGCCGGGAGAACCCAGGCATCCTACCCCCCCTGCTCTAACCACTGGCCCCCACTCCCCTCCCAGAGCTGGGAGAACCCGGGCGTCCTGGCTCCCAGCTCCCTGCTCTAACCACTAGCCCCCACCCCCCCCCAGAGCCGGGCGAACCCGGGCATCCTACCCCCCCCCGCTCTAACCACTGGCCCCCACTCCCCTCCCAGAGCCAGGAGAACCCAGGCGTCCTACCCCCCCCCGCTCTAACCACTAGCCCCCACTCCCCTCCCAGAGCCGGGCGAACCCGGGCGTCCTACCCCCCAGCCTAGGCACTGACCTTCTGGCTGGCCAGGGGCCCGGTGACCACCCGGGTGCTGACTCTCTCCTGGGCCCGGAGGACGCTCCCCAGCAGCTCCTGCCGGCTGGCGCCGGGCGGCCACCGCTTGGCACAGACCTGCTGGAAGGCGGCCAGGAGGGCCCCGTCGGCGGCCACCAGGGAGACGCTGCGCAGGGGGCCGGGCGGGCGGCCCTGGGCAAAGGCCTCCACGGCCCCGGCCAGGGCCTCGGCCAGCCAGGCCCCTGCCACGTCCACGCACACGGCCACGGAGGCCACCCGCGCCCGGGCCGCGGCCTCCAGCGCCAGCAGCAGGGCCCCGGCCGTCAGCCCCTCGGCCCCCGGCGGGCAGCGCGCCTCCAGGCAGGCGTGGGGAGCCCCCCGCCGGCTCAGCGCCCGCTGGCGGCTCACACCGGCCCCGTCCCGGCCGGCCTCGGCGCCCAGCCTCACCACGGCGCCCGCCCGCAGCCCGGCTCCGTCCCCCTGCCCCAGGAACAGGCTGAGCCCCGGGCAGAGCTGGAAGAACCGGCCCGCGGGCGGCACCCCCCTGCCCACCCGGATCAGCAGCTCGCTCAGGGCCACCTTGGCCGCCAGCACCGCCTCCCGGGGGCCGGAGAGGGCCAGGGCGCCGGCGTCCCTCTGGCAGCGCCCGCGGGCCCTCACCCGCCAGAGGGAGGGCGCCAGGGCCCCCGCCAGCTGCTTCCACAGGGCCACCTCCGGCCGCGTGATGAACAAGGTCTCGGTGTGCAGGGCTCCGCCCCGGGTGGGTCGCGGCTCCGGCCTCGGCACAGGCCCCCGACAGACCCCCTGCCCCTCCTGGGCATCGCTGGCAGGGGGCTGGCGGCAGCGCCCGGCGCCGTCCCCCGGGGCCGCCTGCGCCCCGAGCTTGCCGGAGAGTCGGCCCCAGATGGCCAAGACGGCTCCCATCGCGGGTCCACCCCGGCTCTCAGCAGCGGAGAGCAGCCTGGTCCCGGCGCTCAGCTAGAGACAGTGATGGGGAGTGGTTAGAGCAGGCACCGGACGCCTGGGTCCAATTCTGGGTTGGGGGAGGGAAGCGGGGGCTAGTGGCTGGAGCAGGGGGCTGGGAGCCAGGACTCCTGGGTTCTCGCCCCAGCTGTGGGAGGGAAGTGGGTCTAGTGGTTAGAGCGGGGGACGGAGGGCTGGGAGCTTGAGGAGAGATGTCTCCTCCCCGAGCCGACCCCCTGGCCCGAGTCCCCCCGCCCGCCCTGGGTCCGCAATGGGCAGCCAGTGCCAGCCCGGCGCTGTGCCCGGCCCCGCCAGTGCCACCCACCCCCCTCCGGGTACCTGCCACGCCTGCTCCTGCCCACGGGGCCCCCACGCGCCTCCGACGCCTCCCGGCCGGGCACGGTGCTGCCTGGGCACCGGCTGGGGGTGAATCTGCCCCGCTTGGGTTTCACTTTCCATTCCTGCCGGGCCGGGCGTTTCCTGCTCGTGGGGTGGGACGGGTGGGGGGGCCCCAGGTGGTGAGAGAAGCCGCCGGGTGGGGCCCTGGGCAACGGGCCAGAGTTCACGGCTGGGGCCTCTGCAGAGCGACTCCCGAGCGGCAGCCGGTTCCCCGGGTGCCCCCAGCTCAATGCGGAGCCGCTCTGGGGTCACGGCTGGGCTCTGCTCCCAGTCCCCCAGGGGTCACGCCAGAGCAGGGGGCGGGGGGAGCGAGGGACTGAGACTCCCTGCCCCTCTGAGCCGCTGCTACGTAATCGGTGCCCCCACCTCCGCTGCACCCCCCAAAATCCACCCTGGGCTTGCAAGTTGGGCCAGGACTCCTGGGTTCCCTCCTGAGCTCTGGGAGGGGAGTGGGGCATAGTGGTTAGAGCGGGGGGCTGGGAGCCAGGACTCCTGAGCTCTGGGAGGGGAGTGGGGTGTAATGCTTAGAGCAGGGGGGGGGGCTGGGAGCCAGGACTCCTGGGTTCCCTCCTGAGCTCTGGGAGGGGAGTGGGGTGTAGTGGTTAGAGCGGGGGGCTGGGAGCCAGGACTCCTGGGTTCTCTCCTGAGCGCTGGGAGGGGAGTGGGGCATAGTGGTTAGAGCAGGGGGGCTGGGAGCCAGGACTCCTGGGTTCTCTCCTGAGGGCTAGGAGGGGAGTGGGGCATAGTGGTTAGAGCGGGGGGGCTGGGAGCCAGGACTCCTGGGTTCTCTCCTGAGCGCTGGGAGGGGAGTGGGGCATAGTGGTTAGAGCGGGGGGCTGGGAGCCAGGACTCCTGAGCTCTGGGAGGGGAGTGGGGTGTAATGCTTAGAGCACGGGGGGGCTGGGAGCCAGGACTCCTGGGTTCCCTCCTGAGCTCTGGGAGGGGAGTGGGGTGTAGTGGTTAGAGCGGGGGGCTGGGAGCCAGGACTCCTGGGTTCTCTCCTGAGCTCTGGGAGGGGAGTGGGGCGTAGTGGTTAGAGCGGGGGGCTGGGAGTCAGGACTCCTGAGCTCTGGGAGGGGAGTGGGGTGTAATGCTTAGAGCAGGGGGGGGGCTGGGAGCCAGGACTCCTGGGTTCCCTCCTGAGCTCTGGGAGGGGAGTGGGGCATAGTGGTTAGAGCGGGGGGCTGGGAGCCAGGACTCCTGAGCTCTGGGAGGGGAGTGGGGTGTAATGCTTAGAGCAGGGGGGGGCTGGGAGCCAGGACTCCTGGGTTCCCTCCTGAGCTCTGGGAGGGGAGTGGGGTGTAGTGGTTAGAGCGGGGGGGCTGGGAGCCAGGACTCCTGGGTTCCCTCCTGAGCTCTGGGAGGGGAGTGGGGCATAGTGGTTAGAGCGGGGGGGCTGGGAGCCAGGACTCCTGGGTTCCCTCCTGAGCTCTGGGAGGGGAGCTGTGGCGGCGCGTCCGGTTCCCGCCTCCTGCACCCCGTAGTGGTGCCAACAGACTCCCCCAGCCGGTAGAACAGAGGTGGTTTATTGCTTCTCCAGGATACAGCACAGCACAGATAGAATCTGGTTACAGGAGCTGGGGCTAAGAGGCCTCAGTGCCCCCTTTGAGATGGGGGGATCCCAGCCCCCTCCCCAGCTCCTTCTCCCCTGCTTTCCAGACAGGAACTAACTAACCCTCCTCCAGCCCTGCCCCCCAGCCAGGGCAGCATCCACCTTCCTTTGTTCCTCTCCATGGGGGGTGGCTGGTCAGACAGGTTTGGATAATGACTCATCCCCTGCCCTGCTGGGTCCTGCTCCAGACAGCAGGGTCACCACAGCCCAGCAAGTCCCCCCACTACGTCACAGTTCTCCCCCCTCCGAGAGCGAACTGAGCAGGGTCACTCCGCTCGTGACCTGGGGAAGTTCGGGCCCCTCGCTACGGGACAGCGCGTCGGCGATGATGTTGGCGCTTCCCTTGACGTGGATCACTTCCATGTCGTAGTCCTGCAGGAGCAGGCTCCACCGCAGCAGCTTGGCGTTCGTCCCTTTCATCTGGTGCAGCCAGGTCAGGGGGCAGTGGTCGGTGAACACCGTGAAACGCCGGCCAAACAGGTACGGCTGCAGCTTTTGCAGGGCCCACACCATGGCCAGGCGTCCCTCTCTACGGTCGCGTAGCTCCGCTCCCGGGGCAGCAGCTTCCTGCTCAGGTACACGATGGGGTGACGTTCCCCTTTCTCGTCCGCCTGCATCAGCCCCGCCCCCAGCCCAGTGTCCGAGGCGTCCGTAAACACCATAAAGGGCTTGTCGAAGTCTGGGTTTACCAGCACTGGGGCCTTGGCCAGGGCTTCCTTCAGGGCACAGAGAGCCCTCTGGCACTGCTCCGTCCAGACCACCCTGTCTGGCCTCCCCTTCCTGCACAGCTCTGTGATCGGGGCAGCGATGGAGCTGAAGTTGGGTACAAACCTCCGGTAGTACCCCGCCATCCCAATGGAAGCCTGGACCTGCTTCTTGGTCTGGGGCACAGGCCAGTCTCGGATGGCCTCCACTTTGGCCGGCTCTGGCTTCAAGCAGCCGCTCCCCACCTTATGGCCCAGGTAGGACACTTCGGCCATTCCCACCTTGCACTTCCCAGCCTTTACGGTCAGCCCAGCCTCCCTCAGCCGATCCAGTACCTGGCTGACCTGGGCCACGTGGTCCTCCCAGGACTGGCTGAAGACGCAGATGTCATCGATGTACGCTAGGGCACAGTTCTCCATTCCCCGCAGCAGCTGGTCCACCAGGCGCTGGAAGGTGGCCGGCGCCCCTTTGAGGCCAAAGGGCAGGACCAGGAACTCATAGAGCCCCAGTGGCGTGATGAAAGCTGATTTCAGTCTGGCCTCCTGGTCTAGCGGGACCTGCCAGTAGCCCTTGGTGAGGTCCAGGGTGGTGAGATAGCGAGCTCCCCCCAGCTTGTCCAGGAGCTCGTCGGGCCTTGGCATCGGGTAGGCGTCGGACACCGTGATGGCGTTGAGCTTCCGGTAGTCCACGCAGAACCGGATCGACCCGTCCTTCTTGGGAACCAGCACCACGGGAGAGGCCCAGGGGCTGGAGGACGGCTGGATCACCCCCAGGGCCAACATGTCCTGGACCTCTCTCTCCAGGTCCTGGGCTGTTTTCCCCGTGACTCTGAAAGGGGAGCAGCGCACCGGGGGGTGGGTGTCCACCACCACCAGGATGTATTTCTTCCCTGTCCGGGTCGCTCTGTTGAAGGGCACCACAATATCCATCGCCACCTTCTGGAAAGGCTCCTCTATGATGGGCAGGGGTCTCAATGCAGCTTTCCTCCTGTCTTGGGCCTTCCCCACTCGTTGGCAGGAGTCGCAGGACCGGCAGTACCGCTGGACAGCTGCAAACATCCCCGGCCAATAGAAGTTTTGGAGCAGCCTCAGCCGCGTGAGCCGGATCCCCTGGTGTCCCGAGAACGGGATGTCATGGGCCAGGTGTAGCAGCTTGCGGCAATACCTTTGGGGAACCACCAGCTGCCGCTGGAGCCCCCACTTCCCTACCTTCCCGGGGGGAAGCCATTCCCGGTACAGAAATCCCCTCTCCCACCGGAACTTCTCCTGGCAATCTCCTCCTAGGGGTTGAGCGGCACCCAGGTCAGCCCGGTCCCTCAGGGCCTGCAAGGAGGGATCCGCTCGCACCTCCGCCTGGAATTCAGCGGCTGGGGCTGGGACAGGGCCGTGGTTCCCCCCACTGCCTAGGCCCAACTCTAGGTCTGCTGGGACGGGGCCCTGGGCCCCCTTTTGGGGAACCTCCTCGAGTTCCGGGCCGCAAGCCCCTCGCTTGCTCTGGCTACGGGTGGTGACCAGCGTCCTGTGGGGTCCGTCTGGCCACCCCCCTAGGTCACCCCCCATCAGCACCTCGGTGGGCAAGTGCGGGTGCACCCCCACTTCCTTGGGGCCCTCCTTGGCCTCCCACTTCAGACGCACCCTGGCTACGGGTACCTTAAAGGGGGTGCCACCTATGCCCCTCAGTGTCAGCTGAGTGTCAGGTAGCATACGGTCTGGGCCCACTATGTCGGGTAGGGCCAGCGTCACCTCCGCCCCCGTGTCCCAGAAACCCGTAACCTTCCTACCATCCACCTCCAGGGGCACGAGGCAGTCCCTCCGCAGGGGCCGCCCTGCCCCCACCCGGTGCACGGATAAATCTGTCTCCCGAGGGTCAGACCTCCCAGGGGAGGTGCACTGAGCATCCTTCCCCTCTCTCTGAGCTGAGGTTTGCCGGCCAGCCCCTGCCTCGGGGGCAGCCTGCCCTTCCTCCCGCCCCAGCCACTTAACCCTGGAAAGTCCCCGGTCATGGGACCTGGTGCACTGAGCCCTCTTGTGGCCTTTTTGCCCACAGCGATGGCAAGTTAGGCTTTGGGCTGTCTCTGTCCAGGCCCTGGCTGGTTCTCTGGGGCACAGACGACCTGTTCCTTGGTCTCGCCCCGTAGTTGACTCCCTCCGTCGCTCAGCCGAGATCCGGTCTCTGCGCGGTTCCCTTTCTCTCCGGGACTCCCGTTCACACCCGGACCGGCTCTCCGTGAACTCGTCCGCCAGTCTCCCGGCCTCCTGGGGGTTCTCTGGTCTCCGGTCCTTGAGCCACAGCCTCAGTTTGGGTGGGCACGCTTCATAGAACTGCTCCATCATGACCAGCTTGAGCAGCTCCTCTGCGGTCTGGGCTCCGACTCCAGACACCCACTTGCGGCAGTATTGCGCCAGGCGGGAGGCCAGGTCCACATAGGTCTCCCGTGGCCCTTTCTGTACCCCCCGGAACTTCTTCCTGTACATCTCGGGGGTCAGCCCGAACTTGTGCAGCAGGGCCTCCTTGACTCGGTTGTAATCCCCTGGCTGTAGGTCCTCCAGCTGACTGAGCACTCCGGCCGCCTCCTGGTTCAGTGCGGGAATGAGCTCCTGCAGCCAGTCAGCCGGGGGGACCCGCTGCAGTCCACAGGCCCTCTCAAAGGCACTGAGGAACCCGTCTATGTCACCCACGTCCTTCAGTTGGGCCACCACGAGCCTCTCCAAGCGTCTGGCAGTCCTGGGACCTTGGGGCCCATCTGCACTTGGTGCAGCCGGTGCCCCGCCGGTTCTCCGCTCTGCCATGGCCAGCTCATGCTGCCGCTGCCTCTCTCGATCTTGGCGGTCCCTCTCTCGATCTTGGCGCTCCCTCTCTCGGTCCTCTACTTCCAATTCCTTGATCCGCAGCTGGATCTCCAGCCGCCGCAGCTCCGCTGGGCTGGCCCCTGCCCTAGATGGGCTATTACTCGCAGGCCTCCCGGGAGACGCTGTCTCATCTCTCCGGTGGGTTCCAGCGCTCCTCCCCCTCTCTGAGCCTGACACACTCTCAGGGGGGGTCTGGCTGCTCCCCCTGGGGACAAGATCCTGGCCCTGTGGCTGGTCATTCTCTTCCAGCCAGGCAATCAGCTGGGCCTTGGTTGCTTTCCGCACAGGCAAGCCCCTCTCTCTGCACAGCCCCACCAGCTCTGCCTTCAAGAGTTGGGCGTAGGCCATCTGCCCGCTGGTCCCCTCGGTGCAGACTCACCAGTCTAGTGCTGCAGCGCCCCACGATTCCCCGGAACCGCTTCGCTCTGTCTCCAGCACGCCTGGCTCCAGGGCTCTTGCTTCTACTGCGCCTTGTCGCTTGCCGCTGGAAGCTCCATCCACAGGGTGCAGTGCATCCCACTCCTGACACCAGTGTGACGGCGCGTTGGGGGTCCCCATCTCCTGCACCCCGAAATGGCATGAACAGACTCCCCCAGCTGGTAGAATAGAGGTAGTTTATTGCTTCTCCAGGATACAGCACAGCACAGATGTCATCAGGTTACAGGAACTGGGGCTAAGAGGCCTCAGTGCCCCCCTTGAGATGGGGGAGTCCTAGCCCCCTCCCCAGTTCCTTCTTCCCTGCTTTCCAGACAGGAACTAACTCCCTCTCCTCCAGCCCTGCCCCCAGCCAGGGCAGCATCCACCTCCCTTTGTTTCTCCCCATGGCGGGTGGCTGGTCAGACCGGTTTGGAGCCACCTTTGCATAAATGACCCCCCCCTTCCCTGCTGGGTCCTGCTACAGACATCAGAGGTCACCACAGCCCTAGCAAGGTGTGACGGACCGGGCCATGTCTGGGCACAGCTGAGGGCGTCCGCTCAGGGCGAATTGCTCAAATTCGGGGCTCCTTACAGCCCCTGACTGGCGACCTCTCCAAACAGGCCACAAACCAGTCCCACAGAGCACTTCAGCAAACCTGCCTGAAGCCTCCCGAGCAAAACCCCTCCGACACCCCAGGCAATATCCGTGCCCCAGATGGCCCAGGGCCTATACACAGGTGGGGGGTCCTAGCACCCAATCCCACCTACCCCGAACAAGTTCTGTCCGGTTCCAAGAAACCAGCCACAGATCCCTGGTCAATTTACCCTCTGGACCTTACCCACAAATCACGCTGGGCCAATCCTTTAGAATCTAAAACTAAAGGTTTATTATTACAAGAAAGAAAAGCCTGAGAGCGAGGTTGTTAAAGGATAGTACATTACATGCACTGAATCTCCCCAGGAACTACAGCTCCCAGCAGGAACTTCCCAGAGCTCCCGTTATCGCCCTGCTCACCCCGCCAGCTCTCCCCAGTCCAGAGATGTTGCAGCTCCTGTGCTGCCACTGAATCGCACTCCTCACCAGCAAGGTGCCCAGGGACCAGATGCGCCATGGGGATGTCGGGGCCCTGAGGCAGGCAGACTGGGGGGAGGGTACTAGGAGAGTGGAGAGGAGTGAAGGGACAGCTGGGAGAGGGGTTCAGTGCCACCTAGGGCCTGGACCCCCCAGAGCTAGGCACAGGCACAGGGGCCCAGCTCTGCATGGGACACGCACAGCGCTGGGGGGCAGGGCGGGGGGTGCACGGGGCACGCACAGGGCTGGGGGGCAGGGTGGGGGGTGCACGGGGCACGCACAGGGCTGGGGGGCAGGGTGGGGGGTGCACGGGACACGCACAGGGCTGGGGGCAGGGCGGGGGGTGCACGGGGCACGCACAGGGCTGGGGGGCAGGGTGGGGGGTGCACGGGGCACGCACAGGGCTGGGGGGGCAGGGTGGGAGGTGCACGGGGCACACACAGGGCTGGGGGGCAGGGTGGGGGGTGCACGGGGCACGCACAGGGCTGGGGGGCAGGGTGGGGGTGCACGGGGCACGCACAGGGCTGGGGGGCAAGGCAGGGGGGTGCACGGGGCACGCACAGCGCTGGGGGGCAGGGGGAGGGTGCACGGGGCACGCACAGGGCTGGGGGCAGGGGGGTGCACGGGGCACGCATAGGGCTGGGGGGCAGGGCGGGGGGTGCACAGGGCACGCACAGGGCTGGGGTGCAGGGCGGGGGGTGCACGGGGCACGCACAGCACTGGGGGGCAGAAGGGGGTGCACGGGGCACGCACAGCGCTGGGGGGCAGAGGGGGGGTGCACGGGGCACGCACAGCGCTGGGGGACAGGGCGGGGGGTGCATGGGGCACGCACAGGGCTGGGGGCAGGGCGGGGGTGCACGGGGCACGCACAGCGCTGGGGGGCAGGGCAGGGGGGGCACGGGGCACGCACAGCACTGGGGGGTGGGGGGTGCACGGGGCACGCACAGCGCTGGGGGGCAGGGCGGGGGGTGCACGGGGCACGCACAGCGCTGGGGGGCAGGGCGGGGGTGCTGGGGAACGCACAGCGCTGGCGGGCAGAGGGGGGGTGCACGGGGCACACACAGCGCTGGGGGGCAGGGCGGGGGGCACGCACAGCGCTGGGGGGCGGGGGGGTGCACGGGACACGCACAGCGCTGGGGGGCGGGGGGGCTGCACGGGGCACGCACAGCGCTGGGGGGCGGGGGGTGCACGGGGCACGCACAGCGCTGGGGGGCGGGGGGGTGCACGGGGCACGCACAGCGCTGGGGGGCGGGGGGGGTGCACGGGACACGCACAGCGCTGGGGGGCGGGGGGGGTGCACGGGACACGCACAGCGCTGGGGGTAAGGGGGGGTGCACGGGACACGCACAGCGCTGGGGGGCAGGGCGGGGGGCACGCACAGCGCTGGGGGGCGGGGGGGTGCACGGGGCACGCACAGGGCTGGGGGGCAGGGTGGGGGGTGCACGGGGCACGCACAGGGCTGGGGGGGCAGGGTGGGAGGTGCACGGGGCACACACAGGGCTGGGGGGCAGGGTGGGGGGTGCACGGGGCACGCACAGGGCTGGGGGGCAGGGTGGGGGGTGCACGGGCACGCACAGGGCTGGGGGGCAAGGCAGGGGGGGTGCACGGGGCACGCACAGCGCTGGGGGGCAGGGGGAGGGTGCACGGGGCACGCACAGGGCTGGGGGCAGGGGGGTGCACGGGGCACGCATAGGGCTGGGGGGCAGGGCGGGGGGTGCACAGGGCACGCACAGGGCTGGGGTGCAGGGCGGGGGGTGCACGGGGCACGCACAGCACTGGGGGGCAGAAGGGGGTGCACGGGGCACGCACAGCGCTGGGGGGCAGAGGGGGGGTGCACGGGGCACGCACAGCGCTGGGGGACAGGGCGGGGGGTGCATGGGGCACGCACAGGGCTGGGGGCAGGGCGGGGGTGCACGGGGCACGCACAGCGCTGGGGGGCAGGGCAGGGGGGGCACGGGGCACGCACAGCACTGGGGGGTGGGGGGTGCACGGGGCACGCACAGCGCTGGGGGGCAGGGCGGGGGGTGCACGGGGCACGCACAGCGCTGGGGGGCAGGGCGGGGGTGCTGGGGAACGCACAGCGCTGGCGGGCAGAGGGGGGGTGCACGGGGCACACACAGCGCTGGGGGGCAGGGCGGGGGGCACGCACAGCGCTGGGGGGCGGGGGGGTGCACGGGACACGCACAGCGCTGGGGGGCGGGGGGCTGCACGGGGCACGCACAGCGCTGGGGGGCGGGGGGGTGCACGGGGCACGCACAGCGCTGGGGGGCGGGGGGGTGCACGGGGCACGCACAGCGCTGGGGGGCGGGGGGGTGCACGGGACACGCACAGCGCTGGGGGGCGGGGGGGGTGCACGGGACACGCACAGCGCTGGGGGTAAGGGGGGGTGCACGGGACACGCACAGCGCTGGGGGGCAGGGCGGGGGCACGCACAGCGCTGGGGGGCGGGGGGGGTGCACGGGACACGCACAGCGCTGGGGCAGGGCGGGGGGCACGCACAGTGCTGGGGGGCGGGGGGGGTGCACGGGACACGCACAGCGCGGGGGCAGGGCGGGGGGGTGCACGGGGCACGCACAGCGCTGGGGGGCGGGGGAGGGTGCACGGGACACGCACAGCGCTGGGGGCAGGGCGGGGGGGCACGCACAGCGCTGGGGGGCAGGGGGGGTGCACGGGGCACGCACAGCGCTGGGGGGCGGGGGGGGTGCACGGGACACGCACAGCGCTGGGGGGCAGGGCGGGGGCACGCACAGCGCTGGGGGGCGGGGGGGTGCACGGGACACGCACAGCGCTGGGGGGCGGGGGGGTGCACGGGGCACGCACAGCGCTGGGGGGCGGGGGGTGCACGGACACGCACAGCGCTGGGGGGCAGGGCGGGGGGCACGCACAGCGCTGGGGGGCGGGGGGGGGTGCACGGGACACGCACAGCGCTGGGGGCAGGGCGGGGGGCACGCACAGTGCTGGGGGGCGGGGGGGTGTGCACGGACACGCACAGCGCGGGGGCAGGGCGGGGGGGGGTGCACGGGGCACGCACAGCGCTGGGGGGCGGGGGGGGGGTGCACGGGACACGCACAGCGCTGGGGGGCAGGGCGGGGGGCACGCACAGCGCTGGGGGGCAGGGGGGGTGCACGGGGCACGCACAGCGCTGGGGGGCAGGGGGGGTGCACGGGACACGCACAGCGCTGGGGGGCAGGGCGGGGGGGCACGCACAGCGCTGGGGGGCGGGGGGGTGCACGGGACACGCACAGCGCTGGGGGGCAGGGCGGGGGGCACGCACAGCGCTGGGGGCAGGGGGGTGCACGGGGCACGCACAGCGCTGGGGCAGGGCGGGGGGGGTGCACGGGACACGCACAGCGCTGGGGGGCAGGGCGGGGGGGCACGCACAGCGCTGGGGGGCGGGGGGGGTGCACGGGACACGCACAGCGCTGGGGGGCAGGGCGGGGGGGCACGCACAGCGCTGGGGGGCAGGGGGGGTGCACGGGACACGCACAGCGCTGGGGGGCGGGGGGGGTGCACGGGACACGCACAGCGCTGGGGGCGGGGCGGGGGGGGCACGCACAGCGCTGGGGGGCGGGGGGGGTGCACGGGACACGCACAGCGCTGGGGGCAGGGCGGGGGGGCACGCACAGCGCTGGGGGCGGGGGGGGGTGCACGGGACACGCACAGCGCTGGGGGCGGGCGGGGGGGGCACGCACAGCGCTGGGGGGCGGGGGGGGTGCACGGGACACGCACAGCGCGGGGGGCAGGGCGGGGGGGTGCACGGGGACACGCACAGCGCTGGGGGGCGGGGCGGGGGGGGCACGCACAGCGCTGGGGGGCGGGGGGGGTGCACGGGACACGCACAGCGCTGGGGGCAGGGGGGTGCACGGGACACGCACAGCGCTGGGGGGCAGGGGGTGCACGGGACACGCACAGCGCGGGGGGCAGGGCGGGGGGCACGCACAGCGCTGGGGGGCAGGGGGGGTGCACGGGACACGCACAGCGCGGGGGGCGGGGGGGGTGCACGGACACGCACAGCGCCCGGGTAGCAGGTAGGTGAGCACGCTTAGGTGCCGCGGGGCATGCCGGGAGTTGCAGTCGCGCGGGGCATGCTGGAAGCTGTAGTGCGGCCGAGACACGGCAGCTGAGCAGAGTCCTCTGCGGTGCGGGGCGGGGCGGGGCGGGACCCAGGCGTCCGACTGCCCCCCCCCCCGGGCTCGGGACCCCGCCTCCGTGGGTCCCCAGCCACTGGCTTCCCCGCGCTCTGCCCCAGCCACTACAGCCCCCCCAGATCCCTGCTCCTCCCACTGCTCCCTACTGCCCCCCAGATCCCTGCTCCCCCCACTGCTCCCTACTGCCCCCAGATCCCTGCTCCTCCCACTGCTCCCTACAGCCCCCCAGATCCCTACTGCCCCCCTACTGCTCCCTACAGCCCCCCCAGATCCCTGCTCCTCCCACTGCTCCCTACTGCCCCCCCAGATCCCTACTGCCCCCCTACTGCTCCCTACAGCCCCCCCAGATCCCTGCTCCTCCCACTGCTCCCTACTGCCCCCCCAGATCCCTGCTCCCCCCACTGCTCCCTACTGCCCCCCAGATCCCTGCTCCTCCCACTGCTCCCTACAGCCCCCCCAGATCCCTACTGCCCCCCTACTGCTCCCTACAGCCCCCCAGATCCCTGCTCCTCCCACTGCTCCCTACTGCCCCCCCAGATCCCTGCACCCCCCACTGCTCCCTACTGCCCCCCCAGATCCCTGCTCCCCCCAATGCTCCCTAGTGCCCCCCCAGATCCCTGCTCCTCCCACTGCTCCCTACAGCCCCCCAGATCCCTGCTCCCCCACTGCTCCCTACTGCCCCCCCAGATCCCTGCTCCTCCCACTGCTCCCTACAGCCCCCCCAGATCCCTACTGCCCCCACTGCTCCCTACTGCCCCCCCAGCTCCCTACTGCCCCACTGCTCCCTACTGCCCCCACTGCTCCCCCCACTGCTCCCTACTGCCCCCCCAGAACGCTGCTCCCCCCACTGCTCCCTACTGCCCCCCCAGAACCCTGCTCCCCCCACTGCTCCCTACTGCCCCCCCAGATCCCTACTGCCCCCCTACTGCTCCCTACTGCCCCCCTACTGCTCCCTACTGCCCCCCCAGATCCCTGCTCCCCCACTACTCCCTACTGCCCCCCACCACTGCTCCCTACTGCCCCCCAGATCCCTGCTCCCCCCACTGCTCCCTAGTGCCCCCCCAGATCTCTGCTCCCCCCACTGCTTCCTACTGCTCCCCCAGCTCCCTACTGCCCCCCCACTGCTCCCTACTGCCCCCCCAGAACCCTTCTCGCAGAGCTCCACGCTGATCGTGCACCGGCGGGTGCACCTGGGCGAGCGGCCCTTTGCCTGCCCCAAGGCCTTCGCCCGGCGCTCCCACCTGGCCGTGCACAGCCGCCCACACCGGCCAGCGCCCCATCCCCTGCCCCGCCTGCCCCAAGGCCTTCGCCCGGCGCTCCCACCTGGCCGTGCACAGCCGCGCCCACACCGGCCAGCGCCCCATCCCCTGCCCCGCCTGCCCCAAGGCCTTCGCCCGGCGCTCCCACCTGGCCGTGCACAGCCGCGCCCACACCGGCCAGCGCCCCATCCCCTGCCCCGCCTGCCCCAAGGCCTTCGCCCAGCGCTCCCACCTGGCCGTGCACAGCCGCGCCCACACCGGCCAGCGCCCCATCCCTGCCCCGCCTGCCCCAAGGCCTTCGCCCGGCGCTCCCACCTGGCCGTGCACAGCCGCGCCCACACCGGCCAGCGCCCCATCCCCTGCCCCGCCTGCCCCAAGGCCTTCGCCCGGCGCTCCCACCTGGCCGTGCACAGCCGCGCCCACACCGGCCAGCTCCCCTTCCCCTGCCCCACCTGCCCCAAGGCCTTCGCCCGGCGCTCCCACCTGGCCGTGCACAGCCGCGCCCACACCGGCCAGCGCCCCATCCCCTGCCCCGCCTGCCCCAAGGCCTTCGCCCGGCGCTCCCACCTGGCCGTGCACAGCCGCGCCCACACCGGCGAGCGCCCCTTCCCCTGCCCCGCCTGCCCCAAGGCCTTCGCCCGGCGCTCCCACCTGGCCGTGCACAGCCGCGCCCACACCGGCGAGCGCCCCTTCCCCTGCCCCGCCTGCCCCAAGGCCTTCGCCCGGCGCTCCCACCTGGCCGTGCACAGCCGCACCCACACCGGCCAGCGCCCCATCCCCTGCCCCGCCTGCCCCAAGGCCTTCGCCCGGCGCTCCCACCTGGCCGTGCACAGCCGCGCCACACCGGCCAGCGCCCCATCCCCTGCCCCGCCTGCCCCAAGGCCTTCGCCCGGCGCTCCCACCTGCCGTGCACAGCCGCGCCCACACCGGCCAGCGCCCCATCCCCTGCCCCGCCTGCCCCAAGGCCTTCGCCCGGCGCTCCCACCTGGCCGTGTACGGCCGCACCCACACCGGCCAGCGCCCCATCCCCTGCCCCGCCTGCCCCAAGGCCTTCGCCCGGCGCTCCCACCTGGCCGTGTACGGCCGCACCCACACCGGCCAGCGCCCCATCCCCTGCCCCGCCTGCCCCAAGGCCTTCGCCCGGCGCTCCCACCTGGCCGTGCACAGCCGCACCCACACCGGCCAGCGCCCCTTCCCCTGCCCCGCCTGCCCCAAGGCCTTCGCCCGGCGCTCCCACCTGGCCGTGCACAGCCGCGCCCACACCGGCCAGCGCCCATCCCCTGCCCCGCCTGCCCCAAGGCCTTCGCCCGGCGCTCCCACCTGGCCGTGCACAGCCGCGCCCACACCGGCCAGCGCCCCATCCCCTGCCCCGCCTGCCCAAGGCCTTCGCCCGGCGCTCCCACCTGGCCGTGCACAGCCGCGCCCACACCGGCCAGCGCCCCATCCCCTGCCCCGCCTGCCCCAAGGCCTTCGCCCGGCGCTCCCACCTGGCCGTGCACAGCCGCGCCCACACCGGCCAGCGCCCCATCCCTGCCCCGCCTGCCCCAAGGCCTTCGCCCGGCGCTCCCACCTGGCCGTGCACAGCCTCGCCCACACCGGCCAGCGCCCCATCCCCTGCCCCGCCTGCCCCAAGGCCTTCGCCCGGCGCTCCCACCTGGCCGTGCACAGCCGCGCCCACACCGGCCAGCGCCCCATCCCCTGCCCCGCCTGCCCAAGGCCTTCGCCCGGCGCTCCCACCTGGCCGTGCACAGCCGCGCCCACACCGGCCAGCGCCCCATCCCCTGCCCCGCCTGCCCCAAGGCCTTCGCCCGGCGCTCCCACCTGGCCGTGCACAGCCGCGCCCACACCGGCCAGCGCCCCATCCCCTGCCCCGCCTGCCCCAAGGCCTTCGCCCGGCGCTCCCACCTGGCCGTGCACAGCCGCGCCCACACCGGCCAGCGCCCCATCCCCTGCCCCGCCTGCCCCAAGGCCTTCGCCCGGCGCTCCCACCTGGCCGTGTACGGCCGCACCCACACCGGCCAGCGCCCCATCCCCTGCCCCGCCTGCCCCAAGGCCTTCGCCCAGCGCTCCCACCTGGCCGTGCACGGCCGCACCCACACCGGCGAGCGCCCCTTCCCCTGCCCATCTGCCCAAGGCCTTCGCCCAGCGCTCCCACCTGGCCGTGCACAGCCGCACCCACACCGGCGAGAGCCCCTTCCCCTGCCCCATCTGCCCAAGGCCTTCGCCCAGCGCTCCCACCTGGCCGTGCACAGCCGCACCCACACCGGCGAGTGCCCCTTCCCCTGCCCCGCCTGCCCCAAGGCCTTCGCCCGGCGCTCCCACCTGGCCGTGCACAGCCGCGCCCACACCGGCGAGCGCCCCTTCCCCTGCCCCGCCTGCCCCAAGGCCTTCGCCCGGCGCTCCCACCTGGCCGTGCACAGCCGCGCCCACACCGGCGAGCGCCCCTTCCCCTGCCCCGCCTGCCCCAAGGCCTTCGCCCGGCGCTCCCACCTGGCCGTGCACAGCCGCGCCCACACCGGCCAGCGCCCCATCCCCTGCCCCGCCTGCCCCAAGGCCTTCGCCCGGCGCTCCCACCTGGCCGTGCACAGCCGCGCCCACACCGGCCAGCGCCCCATCCCCTGCCCCGCCTGCCCCAAGGCCTTCGCCCGGCGCTCCCACCTGGCCGTGCACAGCCGCGCCCACACCGGCCAGCGCCCCATCCCCTGCCCCGCCTGCCCCAAGGCCTTCGCCCGGCGCTCCCACCTGGCCGTGCACAGCCGCGCCCACACCGGCGAGCGCCCCATCCCCTGCCCCGCCTGCCCCAAGGCCTTCGCCCGGCGCTCCCACCTGGCCGTGCACAGCCGCGCCCACACCGGCGAGCGCCCCTTCCCCTGCCCCGCCTGCCCCAAGGCCTTCGCCCAGCGCTCCCACCTGGCCGTGTACGGCCGCACCCACACCGGCGAGCGCCCCTTCCCCTGCCCCGCCTGCACCAAGGCCTTCGCCCGGCGCTCCCACCTGGCCGTGCACAGCCGCGCCCACACCGGCCAGCGCCCCATCCCCTGCCCCGCCTGCCCCAAGGCCTTCGCCCGGCGCTCCCACCTGGCCGTGCACAGCCGCGCCCACACCGGCCAGCGCCCCATCCCCTGCCCCGCCTGCCCCAAGGCCTTCGCCCGGCGCTCCCACCTGGCCGTGCACGGCCGCACCCACACCGGCCAGCGCCCCATCCCCTGCCCCGCCTGCCCCAAGGCCTTCGCCCGGCGCTCCCACCTGGCCGTGCACAGCCGCGCCCACACCGGCCAGCGCCCCATCCCCTGCCCCGCCTGCCCCAAGGCCTTCGCCCAGCGCTCCCACCTGGCCGTGCACAGCCGCGCCCACACCGGCGAGCGCCCCTTCCCCTGCCCCGCCTGCCCCAAGGCCTTCGCCCAGCGCTCCCACCTGGCCGTGTACGGCCGCACCCACACCGGCGAGCGCCCCTTCCCCTGCCCCGCCTGCACCAAGGCCTTCGCCCGGCGCTCCCACCTGGCCGTGCACAGCCGCGCCCACACCGGCCAGCGCCCCATCCCCTGCCCCGCCTGCCCCAAGGCCTTCGCCCGGCGCTCCCACCTGGCCGTGTACGGCCGCACCCACACCGGCGAGCGCCCCTTCCCCTGCCCCGCCTGCACCAAGGCCTTCGCCCGGCGCTCCCACCTGGCCGTGCACAGCCGCGCCCACACCGGCCAGCGCCCCATCCCCTGCCCCGCCTGCCCCAAGGCCTTCGCCCGGCGCTCCCACCTGGCCGTGCACAGCCGCGCCCACACCGGCCAGCGCCCCATCCCCTGCCCCGCCTGCCCCAAGGCCTTCGCCCGGCGCTCCCACCTGGCCGTGCACAGCCGCGCCCACACCGGCCAGCGCCCCATCCCCTGCCCCGCCTGCCCCAAGGCCTTCGCCCGGCGCTCCCACCTGGCCGTGCACAGCCGCGCCCACACCGGCCAGCGCCCCATCCCCTGCCCCGCCTGCCCCAAGGCCTTCGCCCGGCGCTCCCACCTGGCCGTGCACAGCCGCGCCCACACCGGCCAGCGCCCCATCCCCTGCCCCGCCTGCCCCAAGGCCTTCGCCCGGCGCTCCCACCTGGCCGTGCACAGCCGCGCCCACACCGGCCAGCGCCCCATCCCCTGCCCCGCCTGCCCCAAGGCCTTCGCCCGGCGCTCCCACCTGGCCGTGCACAGCCGCGCCCACACCGGCCAGCGCCCCATCCCCTGCCCCGCCTGCCCCAAGGCCTTCGCCCGGCGCTCCCACCTGGCCGTGCACAGCCGCGCCCACACCGGCCAGCGCCCATCCCCTGCCCCGCCTGCCCCAAGGCCTTCGCCCGGCGCTCCCACCTGGCCGTGCACAGCCGCGCCCACACCGGCGAGCGCCCCTTCCCCTGCCCCGCCTGCCCCAAGGCCTTCGCCCGGCGCTCCCACCTGGCCGTGCACAGCCGCGCCCACACCGGCCAGCGCCCCATCCCCTGCCCCGCCTGCCCCAAGGCCTTCGCCCGGCGCTCCCACCTGGCCGTGCACAGCCGCGCCCACACCGGCCAGCGCCCCATCCCCTGCCCCGCCTGCCCCAAGGCCTTCGCCCGGCGCTCCCACCTGGCCGTGCACAGCCGCGCCCACACCGGCGAGCGCCCCTTCCCCTGCCCCGCCTGCCCCAAGGCCTTCGCCCGGCGCTCCCACCTGGCCGTGCACAGCCGCGCCCACACCGGCCAGCGCCCCATCCCCTGCCCCGCCTGCCCCAAGGCCTTCGCCCAGCGCTCCCACCTGGCCGTGCACAGCCGCGCCCACACCGGCCAGCGCCCCATCCCCTGCCCCGCCTGCCCCAAGGCCTTCGCCCGGCGCTCCCACCTGGCCGTGCACAGCCGCGCCCACACCGGCCAGCGCCCCATCCCCTGCCCCGCCTGCCCCAAGGCCTTCGCCCGGCGCTCCCACCTGGCCGTGCACAGCCGCGCCCACACCGGCCAGCGCCCCATCCCCTGCCCCGCCTGCCCCAAGGCCTTCGCCCGGCGCTCCCACCTGGCCGTGCACAGCCTCGCCCACACCGGCCAGCGCCCCATCCCCTGCCCCGCCTGCCCCAAGGCCTTCGCCCGGCGCTCCCACCTGGCCGTGCACAGCCGCGCCCACACCGGCCAGCGCCCATCCCTGCCCCGCCTGCCCCAAGGCCTTCGCCCGGCGCTCCCACCTGGCCGTGCACAGCCGCGCCCACACCGGCCAGCGCCCCATCCCCTGCCCCGCCTGCCCCAAGGCCTTCGCCCGGCGCTCCCACCTGGCCGTGCACAGCCGCGCCCACACCGGCCAGCGCCCCATCCCCTGCCCCGCCTGCCCCAAGGCCTTCGCCCGGCGCTCCCACCTGGCCGTGCACAGCCGCGCCCACACCGGCCAGCGCCCCATCCCCTGCCCCGCCTGCCCCAAGGCCTTCGCCCGGCGCTCCCACCTGGCCGTGTACGGCCGCACCCACACCGGCCAGCGCCCCATCCCCTGCCCCGCCTGCCCCAAGGCCTTCGCCCAGCGCTCCCACCTGGCCGTGCACGGCCGCACCCACACCGGCGAGCGCCCCTTCCCCTGCCCCATCTGCCCAAGGCCTTCGCCCAGCGCTCCCACCTGGCCGTGCACAGCCGCACCCACACCGGCGAGAGCCCCTTCCCCTGCCCCATCTGCCCAAGGCCTTCGCCCAGCGCTCCCACCTGGCCGTGCACAGCCGCACCCACACCGGCGAGCGCCCCTTCCCCTGCCCCGCCTGCCCCAAGGCCTTCGCCCGGCGCTCCCACCTGGCCGTGCACAGCCGCGCCCACACCGGCGAGCGCCCCTTCCCCTGCCCCGCCTGCCCCAAGGCCTTCGCCCGGCGCTCCCACCTGGCCGTGCACAGCCGCGCCCACACCGGCGAGCGCCCCTTCCCCTGCCCCGCCTGCCCCAAGGCCTTCGCCCGGCGCTCCCACCTGGCCGTGCACAGCCGCGCCCACACCGGCCAGCGCCCCATCCCCTGCCCCGCCTGCCCCAAGGCCTTCGCCCGGCGCTCCCACCTGGCCGTGCACAGCCGCGCCCACACCGGCGAGCGCCCCTTCCCCTGCCCCGCCTGCCCCAAGGCCTTCGCCCGGCGCTCCCACCTGGCCGTGCACAGCCGCGCCCACACCGGCCAGCGCCCCATCCCCTGCCCCGCCTGCCCCAAGGCCTTCGCCCGGCGCTCCCACCTGGCCGTGTACAGCCGCGCCCACACCGGCCAGCTCCCCTTCCCCTGCCCCGCCTGCCCCAAGGCCTTCGCCCGGCGCTCCCACCTGGCCGTGTACAGCCGCGCCCACACCGGCCAGCTCCCCATCCCCTGCCCCGCCTGCCCCAAGGCCTTCGCCCGGCGCTCCCACCTGGCCGTGCACAGCCGCGCCCACACCGGCCAGCGCCCCATCCCCTGCCCCGCCTGCCCCAAGGCCTTCGCCCGGCGCTCCCACCTGGCCGTGCACAGCCGCGCCCACACCGGCGAGCGCCCCTTCCCCTGCCCCGCCTGCCCCAAGGCCTTCGCCCGGCGCTCCCACCTGGCCGTGCACAGCCGCGCCCACACCGGCCAGCGCCCCATCCCCTGCCCCGCCTGCCCCAAGGCCTTCGCCCGGCGCTCCCACCTGGCCGTGCACAGCCGCGCCCACACCGGCCAGCGCCCCATCCCCTGCCCCGCCTGCCCCAAGGCCTTCGCCCGGCGCTCCCACCTGGCCGTGCACAGCCGCGCCCACACCGGCCAGCGCCCCATCCCCTGCCCCGCCTGCCCCAAGGCCTTCGCCCGGCGCTCCCACCTGGCCGTGCACAGCCGCGCCCACACCGGCGAGCGCCCCTTCCCCTGCCCCGCCTGCCCCAAGGCCTTCGCCCGGCGCTCCCACCTGGCCGTGCACAGCCGCGCCCACACCGGCCAGCGCCCCATCCCCTGCCCCGCCTGCCCCAAGGCCTTCGCCCAGCGCTCCCACCTGGCCGTGCACAGCCGCGCCCACACCGGCCAGCGCCCCATCCCTGCCCCGCCTGCCCCAAGGCCTTCGCCCGGCGCTCCCACCTGGCCGTGCACGGCCGCACCCACACCGGCCAGCGCCCCATCCCCTGCCCCGCCTGCCCCAAGGCCTTCGCCCGGCGCTCCCACCTGGCCGTGCACAGCCGCGCCCACACCGGCCAGCGCCCCATCCCCTGCCCCGCCTGCCCCAAGGCCTTCGCCCGGCGCTCCCACCTGGCCGTGCACAGCCGCGCCCACACCGGCCAGCGCCCCATCCCCTGCCCCGCCTGCCCCAAGGCCTTCGCCCGGCGCTCCCACCTGGCCGTGCACAGCCGCGCCCACACCGGCCAGCGCCCCATCCCCTGCCCCGCCTGCCCCAAGGCCTTCGCCCGGCGCTCCCACCTGGCCGTGCACAGCCGCGCCCACACCGGCCAGCGCCCCATCCCCTGCCCCGCCTGCCCCAAGGCCTTCGCCCGGCGCTCCCACCTGGCCGTGTACGGCCGCACCCACACCGGCCAGCGCCCCATCCCCTGCCCCGCCTGCCCCAAGGCCTTCGCCCAGCGCTCCCACCTGGCCGTGCACGGCCGCACCCACACCGGCGAGCGCCCCTTCCCCTGCCCCATCTGCCCAAGGCCTTCGCCCAGCGCTCCCACCTGGCCGTGCACAGCCGCACCCACACCGGCGAGAGCCCCTTCCCCTGCCCCATCTGCCCAAGGCCTTCGCCAGCGCTCCCACCTGGCCGTGCACAGCCTCGCCCACACCGGCGAGTGCCCCTTCCCCTGCCCCGCCTGCCCCAAGGCCTTCGCCCAGCGCTCCCACCTGGCCGTGCACAGCCGCACCCACACCGGCGAGTGCCCCTTCCCTGCCCCGCCTGCCCCAAGGCCTTCGCCCAGCGCTCCCACCTGGCCGTGCACAGCCGCACCCACACCGGCGAGTGCCCCTTCCCCTGCCCCGCCTGCCCCAAGGCCTTCGCCCAGCGCTCCCACCTGGCCGTGCACAGCCGCACCCACACCGGCCAGCGCCCCTTCCCCTGCCCCATCTGCCCCAAGGCCTTCGCCCAGCGCTCCCACCTGGCCGTGCACGGCCGCACCCACACCGGCCAGCGCCCCTTCCCCTGCCCCATCTGCCCAAGGCCTTCGCCCAGCGCTCCCACCTGGCCGTGCACGGCCGCACCCACACCGGCGAGCGCCCCTTCCCCTGCCCCGCCTGCACCAAGGCCTTCGCCCAGCGCTCCCACCTGGCCGTGCACGGCCGCACCCACACCGGCCAGCGCCCCTTCCCTGCCCCACCTGCCCCAAGGCCTTCGCCCAGCGCTCCCACCTGGCCGTGCACGGCCGCACCCACACCGGCGAGCGCCCCTTCCCCTGCCCCATCTGCCCAAGGCCTTCGCCCAGCGCTCCCACCTGGCCGTGCACAGCCGCACCCACACCGGTGAGCGCCCCTTCCCATGCCCCGCCTGCCCCAAGGCCTTCGCCCAGCGCTCCCACCTGGCCGTGCACGGCCGCACCCACACCGGCGAGCACCCTTCCCCTGCTCCATCTGCCCAAGGCCTTCGCCCAGCGCTCCCACCTGGCCGTGCACGGCCGCACCCACACCGGCGAGCACCCTTCCCCTGCTCCATCTGCCCAAGGCCTTCGCCCAGCGCTCCCACCTGGCCGTGCACGGCTGCACCCACACCGGCGAGCGCCCCTTCCCCTGCCCCACCTGCCCCAAGGCCTTCGCCCAGCGCTCCCACCTGGCCGTGCACGGCCGCGCCCACACCGGCGAGCGCCCTTCCCCTGCCCCAACTGCCCCAAGGCCTTCGCCCAGCGCTCCCACCTGGCCGTGCACGGCCGCACCCACACCGGCCAGCGCCCCTTCCCCTGCCCCACCTGCCCCAAGGCCTTCGCCCAGCGCTCCCACCTGGCCGTGCACAGCCGCACCCACACCGGCCAGCGCCCCTTCCCCTGCCCCGCCTGCCCCAAGGCCTTCGCCCAGCGCTCCCACCTGGCCGTGCACAGCCGCACCCACACCAGCGAGTGCCCTTCCCCTGCCCCGCCTGCCCCAAGGCCTTCGCCCAGCGCTCCGACCTGGCCGTGCACGGCTGCACCCACACCAGCGAGCAACCCTACGCCTGCCCCGAGTGCGGCCGCCGCTTCCCCGCCGCTCCAACATGGTGGTGCACTAGCGCACCCACGCCCGGGCTGCTGCCGTCCGGGGGGGCCCTGGAGACTGGGAGCCTGGATCCCGGCCCTGTCTCTGGCACCCGGCCCTAGCGCCCTGCTCGCACGTCGCCACGGGACAAGCGGGCTGGCGGTGGGCCGGCCGCGGCAGCGGGAGGAATTGGGACAGGAGCCATGCTGGCACCTCCGGGCCCACTCGCCGGGCGCCGCCAGAGCCGGCCTGTGCAGGGAGCCAGGCGCTAACTCCACCGCTGGAGAGGGGCTGGCCACCGGGCTCTTTGCCAGCCCCTGGCTCTGCCGTGCGGGGCGGGCCGGGGGCTGCAGCTGCGTGCAGGGAGGGGGAGCCGGGCGCACATTTGGAAATAAGCCTGGGTACCCTTTGCAAGAGGATCCCCCTTTGCTCGGCCCCAGGGCCCTCGTCCCACGGGGAAGCCCCCACCTTGTCACGCCCAGCCACGGGCTTGTGGGCCATGGGGGAGGGGGGGAAACGCTCTTCCCAGCATGCACTGGGAGTGTAGTGCCCACCCCTGGTCCGTAGCAGATCCCTGTGCCCAGGGGGAAGAGTCTGGGGAGAAGGAGAGAAAATCTGCATGGGGGTAGCTAGAGCGAAGTGCTTTACCTTTCGGGACTATATAAACCTCCAGGGACACAGAATTTTTAGTTCATGATGAGGAGGTGGTGAGATTCCCAGCGTGCTCTGCGGTGCATGCAAATCAGTCCTCAGGCGGTGCACGGCCAGGGTCCCGGCATGCCCCGCGCTCCTTATGCAAACGACAGAACTCCGCCCACCAAGGGGGTCTGGCCGGGAGGTTTAGGGGGCGTGGCGCATGCAAATGAGATCCATGCAAATGAAGTGAGGCGGGGCTGTGCGAGTTTCCTCGCTTCCGGGAACGTCCGCAGGAGCGCGCGCTGGTGGGACCCACCACTCCCAGGTTGGGGGGGCTGGGATACTGGGTGGGGGTGCAGAGCAGGGGGCACTGGGTGGGGGTGCAGAGAAGGTGCAGGGGCACTGGGTGGGGGTGCAGAGCAGGGGGCACTGGGTGGGGGTGCAGAGGGGGTGCAGGGAAGGTGTAGGGGGCACTGGGTGGGGGTACAGAAGGGGATGCAGGGGAGGTGCAGGGGGCACTGGGTGGGGGTGCAGAGCAGGGGGCACTGGGTGGGGGTGCAGAGCGGGGTGCAGAGCGGGGTGTAGGGGTGCACTGGGTGGGGGTGCAGAGCGGGGTGTAGGGGGCACTGGGTGGGGGTGCAGAGGGGAGGTGCAGGGGGCACTGGGTGGGGGTGCAGAGCGAGGTGCAGGGGAGGTGTAGGGGTGCACTGGGTGGGGGTGCAGAGGGGGTGCAGGGGAGGTGTAGGGGGCACTGGGTGGGGGTGCAGAGCGGGGTGTAGGGGTGCACTGGGTGGGGGTGCAGAGGGGAGGTGCAGGGTGCACTGGGTGGGGGTGCAGAGCGGGGTGCAGGGGGCACTGGGTGGGGGTGCAGAGCGAGGTGCAGGGGAGGTGTAGGGTGCACTGGGTGGGGGTGCAGAGCGAGGTGCAGAGCGGGGTGTAGGGGTGCACTGGGTGGGGGTGCAGAGGGGAGGTGCAGGGGAGTGTTGGGGTGCAGAGGAGGGTTCTGGACAGTACAGGGGGTGTAGAGAGGGAGGGTTCTGGGGCAGTGGGATGGGGGTGCAGAGCGTGGCCTTGGGAAGTGCAGCAGAGGAGGCCTGGGGGGAGTTCTGGGGGTGGCAGAGGGGGAGAGGTACTCTGCAGGGGAGTTGATCTGGGAGCAGGGAGGGAAGGTGCTGGGCAGGTTGCGGGGGCAGGGGGCTGTGTGGCTCGAGGAGGGCCCCAAGGCTGGGGAAGGGAACTGGTATGTGGGGTGCTAACTCAATTGGGGGGGGATGGTCCATACAAGGCTTTATGGATCTCTGTGGAGCGGTCTGTATAGCGCTATATGGCCTGTGTGTGGGGGATGGGTCCCGGGAGGATGGACTGTACAGGACTGGCTACATGGCTTGTGGGGGGGGGATATACGGATCGCAGTCTAATGGTCCGTATGGAGCTATATGGCCCGGGAGCATACGGATCGCAGTCTAATGGTCCGTATGGAGCTATATGGCCCGCGAGCATACGGATCGCAGTCTAATGGTCCATATGGAGCTATATGGCCCGGGAGCATACGGATCGCAGTCTAATGGTCCCTATGGAGCTATATGGGCCGAGAGCATACGGATCGCAGTCTGATGGTCCGTATGGAGCTATATGGCCCGGGAGCATACGGATCGCAGTCTAATGGTCCGTATGGAGCTATATGGCCTGAGAGCATACGGATCGCAGTCTAATGGTCCGTATGGAGCTATATGGCCTAGGGTCTGCCCTTTCTGCCCCTGCCAGGATGAGCCGGAGGCGGCGGGCGGCCGAGGCGGGAGACGCGGGCCAGGCCCTGGAGCTGCGCTGGGAGTGGCAGGACCCCGGGGGCTCCTGGCATCGTTTCGCGCCCGAGGAGAGCGAGGTGCTGACGCAGGCCGCCAGGTCAGTGCCCGGGGAGGGGATGCCGGGGGACTGGGGTGGGGGAGGAGTCCCAGGCCCTGAGCCACGTCCGTCTCCCCCCAGGGCGGGGAAGGCCAGCGTGTCCGTGGGCTCCCGCGTGGACCTGCGGCGCATGGTGCAGCGCGACGGACGGACGGGGCAGGACAGACCGGTGGCAGCCGCCGTCCGGGACCAGGACTCCTGTGAGTGGCCGGGGGGAGGGGAGACACAGCCTGGGGGCTGGGAATACGGCGCCCGGGGGGAACGGCCGGCGCTGCCCCCGGACGCTGGGCCCCACGGAGCTGTGGGGTTCCCTCGCCCCGTCGGGGCCGTGGGTCTGCGCGGCAGGGCGCTAACGAGATGCCTGCGGCCCAGATTTCGTGTGGAGCTGGCAGGGGGACGAGGCGGGGCAGTGGCTGCCCTACCCTGCCGACACCTGCCTGGCGCTGGAGGGGGCGCGGCGCGGCGACGGGGGGCCCGGCCTGGAGGTGACGCTCGGCCGCACCCGCTACACCTTGGACACGACCCGGATGACCCAGACCAACCTCCGAACCGGGTACCAGCGCCGGATGGAGCGGAGGGAATCGGGTACGGAGGGAGTCCGGACGCCTGCCTGAGAGAGGAGAGTGGGTCTAGTGGTCAGAGCAGGGGCTGGGAGCCAGGACTGCTCTGTGTGGGGAGCGGGGTCTAGTGGTCAGAGCAGGGGGCTGGGAGCCAGGACTGCTCTGTGTGGGGAGCGGGGTCTAGTGGTCAGAGCAGGGGGCTGGGAGCCAGGACTGCTCTGGGAGGGGAGTGGGGTCCAGTGGTCAGAGCAGGGGGCTGGGAGCCAGGACTGCTCTGGGAGGGGAGCGGGTCTAGTGGTCAGAGCAGGGGGCTGGGAGCTAGGACTGCTCTGTGTGGGGAGCGGGGTCCAGTGGTCAGAGCAGGGAGCTGGGAGCCAGGACTGCTCTGGGTGGGGAGTGGGATCTAGTGGTCAGAGCAGGGGGGCTGGGAGCCAGGACGGAGCCAGGACTGCTCTGGGAGGGGAGCGGGGTCTAGTGGTCAGAGCAGGGGGGCTGGGAGCCAGGACTGCTCTGGGAGGGGAGCGGGGTCTAGTGGTCAGAGCAGGGGGCTGGGAGCCAGGACTGCTCTGGGAGGGGAGCGGGGTCCAGTGGTCAGAGCAGGGGGCTGGGAGGGGAGCAGGGTCTAGTGGGTAGGGCTGGGTCTGTGGGCAGCCACAGGAAGTCCCTGGCTGGTGAGGCGGGTGCGGGGGGGGGAGGCCTTGTTACTCATTCATCGTCCCCTGGGAGCCGGCGGGCGGACAGGACGCCGGGGCAGTGACAGGGCACATGAGCCGGCTGAGATGCGCCCAGCTCTGGGGCGCAGCCCCCACCCCTCACCTCTGGCCCGTCCTCTCCACAGACGCAGCGGATGACGACGGAGGGTCTGAGCCCAGCTCCGGCCCTGGCTCCTCGGCCCCCCTCCAGCCCCCAGCTCCGAAGAGACGCCGCAAGGGGGGACCGTGCCCCGACCCCGGGCGAGAGGACACAGGTGAGGGGCGGGGAGCTACAGGCCCTCGCTCGGCCCCCCTCTCCCGCCAGCCCGGGCCCAGCCGCAACCCGTGGGAGCCGCCCGTTGGGGGGGCGGGAGCGGCCCCTGGCTGCCGGACGGGCCCCACGGACCAGGCGCACGCCGGACGGCGTTCCCCGCGGCCCTGAAACCCGCAGCGCCCCGGGGACCCAGCGGCGGGGCTGGGGCGCTCGGGCCCTGCGGCAGCTTTCGGCCTGTCGACCCGGCCCCGAGCGACCCGCCCGCGCTCTGAGTAGGGGCACCTGGCTCTGCGCACGGCCCCACGGCCCCAGGCAGGCGGGTGACCCCAGCCGGGCAGCCGGCCCCTCGGCCAGCTCTTCTGCGGCTCTTGGCGGGTCGGACACGGGCGTCCTCCCGCCTCCCCCAAACGGGCGCACGGCTGGGGCCCGGCTCCGCGGTCCCCGTAGGGCACGGCCCAGGCTGGCTCTGGCCCCGCCCGGACGCCTCCGACCCCCGTCTGTCGCCCCCAGAGGTCGTCAAGACCCTGATTGTGAAGGGGAAGGCGCCGGTGGACCCCGAGTGCCTCGGCTAAACTGGGCGAGGTAACGCGAGTCGCCTTGCGCACCAGCCAACAGGCCCCGTCCCTGCCCCGCCTGAGCCACCCCACCCAGCCCTGCGGTGGGGGTGGGAGCCAGCGCCCCTCCCCGTTCCCTGCCCCGGGGAGGGGGACCCAGCGGTGGGGGGGGTGGGAGCCAGCGCCCCTCCCCGTTCCCTGCCCCGGGGAGGGGGACCCAGCCCTGCGGCGGGGTGGGAGCCAGCGCCCTCCCCGTTCCCCGCCCCGGGGAGGGGGACCCAGTGCTAGGGGGAACAGGCCCCCGCCCCATTCCCCGCCCCAGGGAGGGGGACCCAGCGCTGGGGGGGGAGCCAGTGCCCCTCCCCATTCCCCACCCCGGGGAGGTGGGACCCAGCGCTAGGGGGGAACAGGCCCCCTCCCCGTTCCCCGCCCCGGGGAGGGGGACCCAGCGCTAGGGGGGGACAGGCCCCCTCCCCATGCCCCAGGAGGTGGGACCCAGCGCTGGGGGGGAGCCAGTGCCCCTCCCCATTCCCCGCCCCAGGGAGGTGGGACCCAGCGCTGGGGGGGACAGGCCCCCGCCCCATTCCCCACTGGGGCCGGCCCCGGCTCAGGGTCTCTCCCCGCAGGCCCACGTGTATTGCGAAGGGGACGACGTCTATGATGTGATGCTGAACCAGGTGAGTGGGAGACCCCCCCCCTTTCCCGGCCCTGACACCCGGCTGGGGGGCTGCGAGGAGGCTGGGGGGCTGCGAGGGGACCCCCCCTTTCCCGGCCCTGACACCCGGCTGGGGGGCTGCGAGGAGGCTGGGGGGCTGCGAGGGGACCCCCCCTTTCCCGGCCCTGACGCCCGGCTGGGGGGCTGCGAGGGGACCCCCCTTTCCCGGCCCTGATGCCCGGCTGGGGGGCTGCGAGGGGGCTGGGGGGCTGCGAGGGGACCCCCCTTTCCCGGCCCTGATGCCCGGCTGGGGGGCTGCGAGGGGGGCTGGGGGGCTGCGAGGGGACCCCCCTTTCCTGGCCCTGACGTCCGGCTGGGGGACTGCGAGTGGGCTGGGGGGCTGCGAGGGGACCCCCTTTCCTGGCCCTGACGTCCGGCTGGGGGGCTGCGAGGGGGTGGGGGGCTGCGAGGGGACCCCCCTTTCCCGGCCCTGACGTCCGGCTGGGGGGGCTGCGAGGAGGCTGGGGGGGCTGCGAGGGGGCTGGGGGGCTGCGAGGGGACCCCCCTTTCCCGGCCCTGACGCCCGGCTGGGGGGCTGCGAGGGGTGGGGGGGCTGCGAGGAGACCCCCCTTTCCCGGCCCTGACGCCCGGCTGGGGGGCTGCGAGGGGCCTGGGGGGCTGGGAGGGGACCCCCCCTTTCCCGGCCCTGACGCCCGGCTGGGGGGCTGCGAGGGGCCTGGGGGGCTGCGAGGGGACCCCCCCTTTCCCGGCCCTGACGCCCGGCTGGGGGCTGCGAGGAGGGTGGGGGGCTGCGAGGGGACCCCCCTTTCCCGGCCCTGACGCCCGGCTGGGGGGCTGCGAGGGGCCTGGGGGGCTGCGAGGGGACCCCCCCTTTCCCGGCCCTGACACCCGGCTGGGGGGCTGCGAGGAGGGTGGGGGGCTGCGAGGGGACCCCCCTTTCCCGGCCCTGACGCCCGGCTGGGGGGCTGCGAGGGCCTGGGGGGCTGCGAGGGGACCCCCCCTTTCCCGGCCCTGACGCCCGGCTGGGGGGCTGCGAGGAGTCTGGGGGCTGCGAGGGGACCCCCCTTTCCCGGCCCTGACGCCCGGCTGGGGGGCTGCGAGGGGCCTGGGGGGCTGCCAGGGGACCCCCCTTTCCCGGCCCTGACGCCCGGCTGGGGGGCTGGGAGGGGCCTGGGGGGCTGCGAGGGGACCCCCCTTTCCCGGCCCTGACGTCCGTCCTGTCTCCCCGTCCCCAGACCAACCTGCAGTTCAACAACAACAAGTTTTACCTGCTGCAGCTGCTGGAGGAGGCCGGGACACGGAGCTACAGCGTCTGGATGCGCTGGGGGCGCGGTGAGCGGGGCGGGGGCTGGCCCGGGGGGACCCTGGGAGGGGCAGGGGGGCGCGGTGAGCGGGGTGGGGGGCCAGCCCGGGGGGACCCTGGGGGGAGGGGCAGGGGGTGCTGGGGGTGCGGTGAGCGGGGCGGGGGCCGGCCGGGGGACCCTGGGGGGAGGGGCAGGGGGGCGCTGGGGGCGCGGTGAGCGGGGCGGGGGCCGGCCGGGGGGACCCTGGGGGGAGGGGCAGGGGGGCGCTGGGGGCGCGGTGAGCGGGGCGGGGGCCGGCCGGGGGACCCTGGGGGGAGGGGCAGGGGGCGCTGGGGGCGCGGTGAGCGGGGCGGGGGCCGGCCGGGGGGACCCTGGGGGGAGGGGCAGGGGGCGCTGGGGGCGCGGTGAGCGGGGCGGGGGCCGGCCGGGGGGACCCTGGGGGAGGGGCAGGGGGCGCTGGGGGCGCGGTGAGCGGGGCGGGGGCCGGCCGGGGGGACCCTGGGGGGAGGGGCAGGGGGCGCTGGGGGCGCGGTGAGCGGGGCGGGGGCCGGCCGGGGGGACCCTGGGGGGAGGGGCAGGGGGCGCTGGGGGCGCGGTGAGCGGGGCGGGGGCCGGCCGGGGGGACCCTGGGGGGAGGGGCAGGGGGCGCTGGGGGCGCGGTGAGCGGGGCGGGGGCCGGCTGGGGGACCCTGGGGGGAGGGGCAGGGGGCTCTGGGGGCGCGGTGAGCGGGGCGGGGGCCGGCCGGGGGGACCCTGGGGGGAGGGGCAGGGGGCTCTGGGGGCGCGGTGAGCGGGGCGGGGGCCGGCCGGGGGACCCTGGGGGGAGGGGCAGGGGGCTCTGGGGGCGCGGTGAGCGGGGCGGGGGCCGGCCGGGGGGACCCTGGGGGGAGGGGCAGGGGGCTCTGGGGGCGCGGTGAGCGGGGCGGGGGCCGGCCGGGGGGACCCTGGGGGGACGGGCAGGGGGCTCTGGGGGCGCGGTGAGCGGGGCGGGGGCCGGCCGGGGGGACCCTGGGGGGAGGGGCAGGGGGCTCTGGGGGCGCGGTGAGCGGGGCGGGGGCCGGCCGGGGGCCCTGGGGGAGGGGCAGGGGGCTCTGGGGGCGCGGTGAGCGGGGCGGGGGCCGGCCGGGGGGCCCTGGGGGGAGGGGCAGGGAGCTCTGGGGGCGCGGTGAGCGGGGCGGGGGCCGGCCGGGGGCCCTGGGGGGAGGGGCAGGGGGCTCTGCGGGCGCGGTGAGCGGGCCGGGGGCCGGCCGGGGGACCCTGGGGGGAGGGGCAGGGGGGCGCTGGGGGCTGGGCGGGGGGGCTCCCCCCTCACCACGTCTGCGTCCCTGCAGTGGGGCGGCCGGGCCAGCACGCGCTGGAGTCCTGCGCCGGGGACCTCGCCCGCGCCAAGGAAATCTTCACCAAAAAGTGAGTCTGGCCCCTCGTGGCCCCCCGCCTCCTCCCCCCTCACGGCCCCCGCCCCCCCGCCTCCTCCTCCCCTCCCCTCCCGCCCCCTCACCTCTCCCCTCCCCTCCCCTCGCGGCCCCCTCGCCCCCTCACCTCACCTCACCTCTCCCCTCCCCTCGCGGCCCCCCCGCCCCCTCACCTCTCCCCTCCCCTCGCCTCGCGGCCCCCCCGCCCCCTCACCTCACCTCTCCCCTCCCCTCGCGGCCCCCCCGCTCTGCACGTGGACAGCCGCCCCCCGTGAGTGTGAACCCCAAACCCCCTACAGCCCCCCCGTCACCCCAACCCCCCTACAGGCCCCCCCTCACCCCACCCCCTACAGCCCCCCGTCACCCCAAACCTTCTACAGCCCCCCGTCACCCCAACCCCTCCCACAGCCCTGTCTGCACGTGGACAGCCGCCCCCCCGTGAGTGTGAAACCCCCAAACCCCCTACAGCCCCCCCACATCACCCCAACCCCCCTACAGCCCCCCCACGTCACCCCAACCCCCCCCCGCAGCCCTGTCTGCACGTGGACAGCCGCCCCCCGTGAGTGAACCCCAAACCCCCACAGCCCCCCGTCCACCCCAAACCCCTAGAGCCCCCCGTCACCCCAACCCCCCTACAGCCCTCCCGTCACCCCAACCCCCCTACAGCCCTGTCTGCACGTGGACAGCCGCCCCCGTGAGTGTGAACCCCAAACCCCCTACTGCCCCCCCGTCCCCCAACCCCCCCCACAGCCCTCCGTCACCCCAACCCCCTACCAGCCCTGTCTGCACGTGGACAGCCGCCCCCCCGTGAGTGTGAACCCCCCCAACCTCCTACAGCCCCCCCACGTCACCCCAACCCCCTACCAGCCCCCCCGTCACGCCAACCCCCCCCCCCACAGCCCTGTCTGCCACGTGGACAGCCGCCCCCCGTGAGTGTGAACCCCCAAACCCCCTACAGCCCCCCCGTCACCCCAACCCCCCCCCCACAGCCCTGTCTGCACGTGGACAGCCGCCCCCCCGTGAGTGTGAACCCCAAACCCCTACAGCCCCCCGTCACCCCAACCCCCCCCACAGCCCTGTCTGCACGTGGACAGCCGCCCCCCGTGAGTGTGAACCCCAAACCCCTACAGCCACCCCGTCAACCCAACCCCCCCCACAGCCCTGTCTGCAAGTGGACAGCCGCCACCCCCGTGAGTGTGAACCCCCAAGCCCCCTACAGCCCCCCGTCATCCCAACCCCCCCCACAGGCCCTGTCTGCACGTGGACAGCCGCCCCCCGTGTGAACCCCCAAACCCCCTACAGCCCCCCCGTCACCCCAACCCCCCCCCGCAGCCCTGTCTGCACGTGGACAGCCGCCCCCCCGTGAGTGTGAACCCCCAAACCTCTACAGCCCCCCGTCACCCCAACCCCCCCACAGCCCTGTCTGCACGTGGACAGCCGCCCCCCGTGAGTGTGAACCCCCAAACCCTCTACAGCCCCCCGTCACCCCAACCCCCCCCCGCAGCCCTGTCTGCACGTGGACAGCCGCCCCCCCTGAGTGTGAACCCCCAAACCCTCTACAGCCCCCGTCACCCCAACCCCCCCCCCGCAGCCCTGTCTGCACGTGGACAGCCGCCCCCCGTGAGTGTGAACCCCCAAACCCCCTACAGCCCCCCCGTCACCCCAACCCCCCCCCACAGCCTGTCTGCACGTGGACAGCCGCCCCCCGTGAGTGTGAACCCCCCAAAACCCCCTACAGCCCCCCGTCATCCCAACCCCCCCCACAGCCCTGTCTGCACGTGGACAGCCGCCCCCCCGTGTGAACCCCAAACCCCCTACAGCCCCCCCGTCATCCCAACCCCCCTACAGCCCCCCGTCACCCCAACCCCCCCCACAGCCCTGTCTGCACGTGGACAGCCGCCCCCCGTGAGTGTGAACCCCCAAACCCCCTACAGCCCCCCGTCACCCCAACCCCCCCCACAGCCCTGTCTGCACGTGGACAGCCGGCCCCCGTGAGTGTGAACCCCCAAACCCCCTACAGCCCCCCCACGTCACCCCAACCCCCTACACCCCCCCGTCACCCCAACCCCCCCGCAGCCCTGTCTGCACGTGGACAGCCGCCCCCCCGTGAGTGTGAACCCCCAAACCCCTACAGCCCCCCCATCACCCCAACCCCCCCCTGCAGCCCTGTCTGCACGTGGACAGCCGCCCCCCCGTGAGTGTGAACCCCCAAACCCCCTACAGCCCCGCCGTCACCCCAACCCCCCCCCCGCAGCCCTGTCTGCACGTGGACAGCCGGCCCCCCGTGAGTGTGAACCCCTAAACCCCTTACAGCCCCCCCGTCACCCCAACCCCCCCCGCAGCCCTGTCTGCACGTGGACAGCCGGCCCCCCGTGTGTGAACCCCCAAACCTCCTACAGCCCCCCTGTCATCCCAAACCCCCCCGCAGCCCTGTCTGCACGTGGACAGCCGGCCCGCCGTGTGTGAACCCCAAACCCCCTACAGCCCCCCCACATCACCCCAACCCCCCCCACAACCCCCCTAGAGCCCATCCCACCCCCCGTCTGCACATGGCTATCCGCCCCCCACGAGTGTGAACCCCAAGCCCCCTAGAGCCCATCCCACCCCCCGTCTGCACATGGCTAGGCGGCCCCCCTGAGTGAACCCCAAGCCCCCTAGAGCCCATCCCACCCCCCGTCTGCACATGGCTAGGCGGCCCCCCTGAGTGAACCCCAAGCCCCCTAGAGCCCATCCCACCCCCCGTCTGCACATGGCTAGGCGGCCCCCCTGAGTGAACCCCAAGCCCCCTAGAGCCCATCCCACCCCCCGTCTGCACATGGCTATCCGCCCCCCACGAGTGTGAACCCCAAGCCCCCTATAGGCCATCCCACCCCCCGTCTGCACATGGCTATCCGCCCCCCACGAGTGTGAACCCCAAGCCCCCTATAGGCCATCCCACCCCCCGTCTGCACATGGCTAGGCGGCCCCCCACGAGTTTGACCCCCTGACCCCTCACAGCCCTGGGAGCCGCCCCTAAGACCTGCCATCGCCCCCCAGTCCCTGTGAGCCCCCGGGCTGGCGTGGCCCCGGGTCCCGGCCCTGGTGGGGGGGGCAGCTGGCAGACCCGTAACCCCCCCGCCCCCCAGGAGGAGGATTCGGGGTGCGCGGGGCCCCCCCGGCCCGAGCCGGCCTCGCGGCTGGACGCCCGGGTGCAGGCGCTGCTGGGGCTGGTCTGCGACCTGCGGGCCATGGAGGAGATGGTGCTGGAGATGAAGTACGATGCCAAGAAGGCGCCGCTGGGTGAGCCGGGGGGCCAGGGGAGCTGATGGTGGGACAGTCCCGGGGCAGGTTGGGGGGCCAAAGGGGCGGGGTCTCCAAGAGGTGGCGGGTCGGAGGGGGAATCCGGGGGTGGGTGCCCGTGTCTCTGACCCGCTCCCCCAGGGAAGCTGACGACGGAGCAGATCCGGGCCGGGTTGGGGGTCCCGGGGGCGGGGTCTCAGAGGTGGGGGTTCGGAGGGAGGCCCCGGGGGGGCGGGGTCTCTGAGGTGGGGGTTCGTAGGGGGCGGGGTCTCTGAGGTGGGGGTTCGTAGGGGAAGTCCCGGGGGCGGGGTCTCAGAGGTGGGGTCTCGGAGGGGGGGTTCGGAGGGGAGTCCTGGGGGGCGGGGTCTCGGAGGGGGGGTTCGGAGGGGGTTCTGGGGGGGGGCGGGGTCTCGGAGGAGGGGTCCGGGGGCGGGGTCTCGGAGGGGGGGTTCAGAGGGGGGGTCCCGGGGGCGGGGTCTCAGAGGTGGGGGTTCGGAGGGAGGCCCCGGGGGGGCGGGGTCTCTGAGGTGGGGGTTCGTAGGGGGCGGGGTCTCTGAGGTGGGGGTTCGTAGGGGGGTCCCGGGGGCGGGGTCTCAGAGGTGGGGTCTCGGAGGGGGGGTTCGGAGGGGAGTCCTGGGGGGGCGGGGTCTCGGAGGGGGGGTTCGGAGGGGGTTCTGGGGGGCGGGGTCTCGGAGAGGGGTCCGGGGGGCGGGGTCTCGGAGGGGGGGTTCAGAGGGGGGGTCCCGGGGGGGCAGGGTTCAGAGGGGGGGTCCCGGGGGGCGGGGTCTCGGAGGGGGGGTTCGGAGGGGGTCCGGGGGGCGGGGTTCGGAGGGGGGTCCCGGGGGGCAGGGTCTCGGAGGTGGGGTTCAGAGGGGGATCCCGGGGGGCGGGATCTCGGAGGTGGGGGTTCAGAGGGGGGGTCCCGGGGGGCAGGGTCTCGGAGGGGGGTCCCGGGGGGCGGAGTCTCGGAGGCGGGTCCCGGGGGGCGGGGTCTCGGAGGGGGGTTCCGGGGGGGCAGGGTCTCGGAGGAGGGGTTCGGGGGGTCCCGGGGGTCAGGCGGCGGCGCTGACCCGCTCCCCCAGGGAAGCTGACGGCGGAGCAGATCCGGGCCGGGTTCGAGTCGCTGCGGAAGGTGGAGCTGGTCCTGCGAGCCGGGGGTGCCCGCTCCGCCCTGCTGGAGGCCTGCAACGAGTTCTACACCCGCGTGCCCCACGACTTCGGGTCAGCCCCTGCGCCCCCCCCGCCGCCCCCCTGTGCCTGCCCCGCCCCGACTCAGAGCCCTTGGACTGGCAGGGACCTGGAGGCAGGACCCGGCCCCCCCGACCAGCGGGTCCCAGGCTTTTCGGCGTCGCCCCCCTTTTCATTTGTAAGACGCCCCCATCCCCCGCCAAAAAACCAGCAGAACGGGGTGGGATTGATGGGGGGGGCGGCTCAGTTGCCTTGTGCCCCCCCAGGAATTTCTTCACCCTCCCCCCCCCACACACACACGTTGTCTGGCTCCCCACACGCCGGCTCAGGCCGCCCACACTCCTGTGGCTTTCGGTGCCCAGCGTCCCACGGCTGCCTCCCTAGACCCTTCTGCAGGGCTCCTTCCTGGACAGGGGGATCCCCTGCCTCTCCCGCTGATCACCCCTCCCTGCCCCCCAGCCGCCGCCCCACTGATCACCCCTCCCTGCCCCCCAGCCCCTGCCCCACTGATCACCCCTCCCTGCCCCCCAGCCCCTGCCCCACTGATCACCCCTCCCTGCCCCCCAGCCGCCGCCCCACTGATCACCCCTCCCTGCCCCCCAGCCCCTGCCCCACTGATCACCCCTCCCTGCCCCCCAGCCGCCGCCCCACTGATCACCCCTCCCTGCCCCCCAGCCGCCGCCCCGCTGATCACCCCTCCCTGCCCCCCAGCCGCCGCCCCGCTGATCACCCCTCCCTGCCCCCCAGCCCCCGCCCCGCTGATCACCCCTCCCTGCCCCCCAGCCGCCGCCCCGCTGATCACCCCTCCCTGCCCCCCAGCCGCCGCCCCGCTGATCATCCCTCCCTGCCCCCCAGCCCCTGCCCCGCTGATCACCCCTCCCTGCCCCCCAGCCCCTGCCCCGCTGATCACCCCTCCCTGCCCCCCAGCCGCCGCCCCGCTGATCACCCCTCCCTGGCCCCCAGCCGCCGCCCCGCTGATCACCCCTCCCTGCCCCCCAGCCCCTGCCCCACTGATCACCCCTCCCTGGCCCCCAGCCGCCGCCCCACTGATCACCCCTCCCTGGCCCCAGCCCCTGCCCCACTGATCACCCCTCCCTGCCCCCCAGCCTCTGCCCCACTGATCACCCCTCCCTGGCCCCAGCCCCTGCCCCACTGATCACCCCTCCCTGGCCCCCAGCCCCTGCCCCACTGGTCACCCCTCCCTGCCCCCTGGTCACCCCTCCCTACCCCCCAGCCGCCACCCCACTAGTCACCCCACCCTGCCCCCCAACCTCTGCCCCCCAACCTCTGCCCCACTGATCACCCCTCCCTGCCCCCCAACCTCTGCCCCACTGATCATCCCTCCCTGCCCCCCAGGCCCCGCCCAACTGATCACCCTTCCCTGCCCCCAGGCTCCGGCCCCCACCGCTGATCCAGACGGAGCAGGAGCTGCAGGAGAAGGCGCAGCTGCTGGAGGTGAGCTGGGCAGAGGAGGAAGGGGGGGGGCAGAAATTTGTCTCCCCGCGTCCATCCGTCCCCCCAACCGCTGTCTGCCCCCCCCCAGGCCCTGGGCGAGATCCGCATCGCCGTCCGCCTGGCCCGCTCGGAGCTGCAGGACCAGGAGCACCCGCTGGACCGGAGCTACCGCACCCTGGGCTGCGAGCTCCGCCCCCTGGAGCGGGACTCCGCCCACTTCCAGGTCAGTGGAGGGGGAGGCCAGGCCGGGCCAGGGAGCAGTGTGGGGTCCGGCAGGGGAGGGGAGCAGTGTGGGGTCCGGCGGGGGAGGGGAGCAGTGTGGGGTCGGGCAGGGAGGACGGGGGAGGGGAGCAGTATGGGGCAGGGCGAGGGAGGGGAGCAGTGTGGGGCAGGGCGGGGAGGACGGGGGAGGGGCGCAGTGTGGGGTTGGGTGAGGGAGGGGCGCAGTGTGGGGGAGGACGGGGGAGGGGAGCAGTGTGGGGCCGGGGAGGGGAGCAGTGTGGGGTCGGGCAGGGAGGACGGGGGAGGGGAGCAGTGTGGGGCAGGGCGGGGGAGGGGAGCAGTGTGGGGTCGGGCGGGGAGGACGGGGGAGGGGAGCAGTGTGGGGCGGGGGAGGGGAGCAGTGTGGGGTCGGGCGGGGAGGACAGGGGAGGGGAGCAGTGTGGGGCAGGGCGGGGGAGGGGAGCAGTGTGGGGTCGGGCGGGGAGGATGGGGAGGGGAGCAGTGTGGGGCAGAGCGGAGGAGGGGAGCAGTGTGGGGTCGGGCAGAGAGGACGGGGGAGGGGAGCAGTGTGGGGTGGGGAGGGGAGGACAGGGGAGGGGAGCAGTGTGGGGCAGGGCGGGGGAGGGGAGCAGTGTGGGGTTGGGCGGGGAGGACGGGGAGGGGAGCAGTGTGGGGCAGGGCGGGGAGGACGGGGGAGGGGAGCAGTGTGGGGTCGGGCGGGGAGGACAGGGGAGGGGAGCAGTGTGGGGCAGGGCGGGGGAGGGGAGCAGTGTGGGGTCGGGCGGGGAGGACGGGGGAGGGGAGCAGTGTGGGGCAGGGCGGGGGAGGGGAGCAGTGTGGGGTTGGGCGGGGAGGACGGGGAGGGGAGCAGTGTGGGGTTGGGCGGGGAGGATGGGGGAGGGGAGCAGTGTGGGGCAGGGCGGGGGAGGGGAGCAGTGTGGGGTCAGGCGGGGAGGACGGGGGAGGGGAGCAGTGTGGGGCAGGGCGGGGGAGGGGAGCAGTGTGGGGTCAGGCGGGGAGGACGGGGGAGGGGAGCAGTGTGGGGCAGGGCGGGGGAGGGGAGCAGTGTGGGGTCAGGCGGGGAGGACGGGGGAGGGGAGCAGTGTGGGGCAGGGCGGGGAGGACGGGGAGGGGAGCAGTGTGGGGCAGGGATGCCAGGCGAGGGGGTGGTGCAGAGGGGCGCTGGCGGGGGAGGGCTGCACTTGGGGGGCAGGGCTTGTCTTAACCCCCGCCCCCCCAGGTGCTGGAGCAGTACCTCCTCTCCACCCACGCCCCGACCCACCGGGACTACTCCATGGAGCTGCTGGAGGCCTTCACCCTGCGCCGGGCCGGCGGGCCCCCCTTCCACGACAGCCTGCCCCACCGGTGAGGGGGCGGCGGGGCCGGGCACACACTTTGTCCCACCTGAGGGGCTCCATGTGTCGGGGCTCCCCTCAGTGAACCCTTCCACCCCAGCCAGGCACAAGGGAAACTGAGGCAGGCAGCAGCAGGGCACAAGCCTGGTCGCGGGAAAGGGATGGGTGGGGGGAGGGGTTGGATCCCAGCTGGTGGGGGGAGGGCAGGGCACGGACGGGCACTGGGGCGGAGAGAGGTGGGGAGGGGGGCTGGGAATGGGACTCGACTCACCCCCCTTCCCCGTCCCCAGGACGCTGCTGTGGCACGGCTCCCGCCTGAGCAACTGGGTGGGGATCCTGAGCCAGGGGCTGCGGGTGGCCCCCCCTGAGGCCCCCGTCACCGGCTACATGGTGAGACCCCCACGGCCGCCTGAGAACCCCCCCCCCTTCCCCTGCCTGCCCCCTTCCCAATTTCTGCCTGTTCCCCCGTCCCTGGCCTCTGCCTGCCCCCCACCCCTGGCCCTGCCCCCCTCCCTGGCCCCCATCCCAGCTCCCTGCCCCCACCCCCTTCCCGGAACCCCCCGGCTGCTCACCCCCCCCCATCTGCCCTCCAGTTCGGGAAAGGCATCTACTTCGCTGACATGTCGTCCAAGAGCGCCAACTACTGCTTCGCCTCCCGCCAGCGCGCCGTGGGGCTGCTGCTGCTGTGCGAGGTGAGAGCCCGCCGCGGGGGGCAGGGCCAGTGGGGAGAGCAGGGGAGAGAGCCTGGGCAGCTGGGGGAGGGGGCCCAGCTGGGGTCTCGGGCTGGGGGGGGAGAGGGCCCAGCTGGGGTCTCGGGGCGGGGGGGGAGAGGGCCCAGCTGGGGTCTCGGGGTGGGGGGCCCAGCTGGGGTCTCGGGGGGAAGGGGAGGGGGCCCAGCTGGGGTCTCGGGGCGGGGGGCCCAGCTGGGGTCTCGGGCCGGGGGGGTTAGGGCCCAGCTGGGGTGTCGGGGGGGGGGGAGGGGGCCCAGCTGGGGTCTGGGGGGGCCGGGGGGGTTAGGGCCCAGCTGGGGTGTCGGGGGGGGAGGGGGCCCAGCTGGGGTCTGGGGGGGGCCGGGGGGGTTAGGGCCCAGCTGGGGTGTCGGGAGGGGGAGGGGGCCCAGCTGGGGTCTGGGGGGGCCGGGGGCGTTAGGGCCCAGCTGCCTGCTCTCCCCGGGCAGGGCAGCAGACGGGGCCGTCCCGTTGCAGGTGGCGCTGGGCGAGAGCCAGGAGCTGCTGGAGGCGAACCCCGAGGCCGGGAAGCTGCCCCCCGGCAAGCACAGCACCAAGGGGCTGGGGCGGCTGGCGCCGGACCCCACCAACAGCGTCCTGCTGTGAGTACGGGGGGGCCAAGGGAAGGGGGTTGCAGGGGCCCCAGGAGAGGCTGGTTTGGGGGGCCTGGACCCAGTTTTGTTTGTGCCCACAGAGGAGCCAAGGGGGCCAGAGACAGGCTGCCCCCCCCACGCCAGGCTGGGCGGAGAGACGCGGGGACCCCGGCCCCACCCGCTGCCCCCTCAGGGCCCTGGCGGGAGGCGGGGGAGGGAGCCGCCAGCCCCTCCAGCGGGTGACCCCCCTCCTGGCTCTGCCCCCAGGGACGGGGCCCTGGTGCCGCTGGGGCCGGCGGTGGAGACGGGCGTGTCCAACCCCCACGGCTACACCCTCAACTACAACGAGTTCGTGGTCTACGACCCGGGCCAGGTCCGGCCCCGCTACCTGCTGCAGGTCGGCTTCTGCTTCGCCCCCCTGTGGTGAGGGGCCCCCGCCCCGGGGCGACTTGTCGGCTTCTGCTTCGCCCCCCTGTGGTGAGGGGCCCCCCCGGGGCGACTTGTCGGCTTCTGCTTCGCCCCCCTGTGGTGAGGGGCCCCCCCCCCCGGGGCGACTTTCTACCCCAATAAAGGAGGATCCCGCCCGCCACGTCCCTGCTGCAGGTCGGCTTCTGCTTCGCCCCCCTGTGGTGAGGGGCCCCCGCCCTGGGGCGACCTTCTACCCCAATAAAGGAGGATCCCGCCCGCCACGTCCCTGCTGCAGGTCGGCTTCTGCTTCGCCCCCCTGTGGTGAGGGGCCCCCCCGGGGCGACTTGTCGGCTTCTGCTTCGCCCCCCTGTGGTGAGGGGCCCCCCCGCCCCGGGGCGACTTGTCGGCTTCTGCTTCGCCCCCCTGTGGTGAGGGGCCCCCCCCCCGGGGCGACTTGTCGGCTTCTGCTTCGCCCCCCTGTGGTGAGGGGCCCCCCCGGGGCGACTTGTCGGCTTCTGCTTCGCCCCCCTGTGGTGAGGGGCCCCCCCGCCCCGGGGCGACTTTCTACCCCACTAAAGGAGGATCCCGCCCGCCGCGTCCCTGCCTGCTGCCTGCAGGGGAGCCCGCCCCACGCCGCACACAGGCCACCGGCAGGTCACTGGGGTTTATTGGGGGGGGGCGGCGGGGCGCAGAGGGGCCCACTCCAGGAAGTAGACGTTGCCCGAGGTGTCGCCCGCAGCCAAGAGCAGCTGGGTGTCCGGGCCAGGCCGGGGCTGCAGGCAGGAGACGGGCCCAGCACAGCGGAAGTGGCCCAGCTGTGGGGAGAGAACCAGGTGTCAGTGGGGCGGGGGTGAGGGGCACCAGACAGTCTGGGGGTGGGGCAGGCCAGGGCCTGGTGTGGGGGGGCAGGGGAATGAGGGGCACCCGTAGGGCTGGGGGGGCGAGTAAGGGGCACCAGACAGTCTGGGGGTGGGGCAGGCCAGGGCCTGGTGTGGGGGGGCAGGGGAATGAGGGGCACCCGTAGGGCTGGGGGGGCGAGTAAGGGGCACCAGACAGTCTGGGGGTGGGGCAGGCCAGGGCCTGGTGTGGGGGGGCAGGGGAATGAGGGGCACCCGTAGGGCTGGGGGGGCGAGTAAGGGGCACCAGACAGTCTGGGGGTGGGGCAGGCCAGGGCCTGGTGTGGGGGGGCAGGGGAATGAGGGGCACCCGTAGGGCTGGGGGGGTGAGTAAGGGGCACCGGCAAGGTGGCAGTGAGGGGCACCAGAAGGGCTGGGGGCGCAGTGGGAGGGTAAGGCCTGCGGGCAGGAGGGAGGGGCACCAGCAGAGCTGGGGGGGCAGGGGGGAGTGAAGGGCACCAGAAAGGCTGGGGGCGGGGCGGGAGGAAGGGGCACCGGTAGGGCGGGGGGGGGGTAAGGACAGCGGGGGGAGGAGGGACGGGGGGGGGGCAGGGCCCTAGCTGGACGCCACCCACCAGTCTCCTGCTGCCGCACTCCCAGATCTTGACGTCGCCGTCGAGCGCGGCCGTGACCAGCGTGTCGCCGCAGACGTGCAGAGCCGTGACCTTGGCGCTGTGGATCTGGGGGGCGCAGGCCAGGGAAGGGTTAATGGCGCTGGGGGCCGAAGGGGGTGGGGGAGCTCAGTCGTCATGCGCCACGCAGGGCGTTCACCCTGGATCCTACTGACTACGCCATGGACAAGGGACACGCCCGCTGGGCGGAGGGGAGATTTCCCCCCCAGAGATGGGCCCGGCCGGGCGCACTCACCCGCTGCTGCTGCCACCGCTCGCTACTCCCGCCCTCTCTGGGCACGTCCGTGGGGCCTGGAGCCCGAGTCCAGAGCGTCCCCTCGGAGTCGGCGAGAAGCAGGGAGGAGTCTGGGGGACGGGACGGAGCTGAAATACGCACCTGCCCCCGGCGTGCCCCCCATGCCCGCCCCACAGCCCCTGCCCCCATACCTGCCCCCGGCGTGCCCCCCATGCCCGCCCCACAGCCCCTGCCCCCATACCTGCCACCGGCGTGCCCCCCATGCCTGCCCCACCGCCCTGCCTGCGCCCCTCACTCCCGCCCCACAGCCCCTGCCCCCATACCTGCGCCCCTCACTCCCGCCCTACAGCCCTGGCCCCGGCGTGCCCCCCATGCCTGCCCCACCGCCCTGCCTGCGCCCTTCACTCCCGCCCTACAGCCCTGCCCCCGGCGTCCCCCCATGCCTGCCCCACAGCCCTGCCTGCGCCCCTCACTCCCGCCCCACAGCCCCTGCCCCCATACCTGCGCCCCTCACTCCCGCCCTACAGCCCTGCCCCCGGCGTGCCCCCCATGCCTGCCCCACAGCCCTGCCTGCGCCCCTCACTCCCGCCCCACAGCCCCTGCCCCCATACCTGCCCCCGGCGTGCCCCCCATGCCCGCCCCACAGCCCCTGCCCCCATACCTGCCCCCGGCGTGCCCCCCATGCCCGCCCCACAGCCCCTGCCCCCATACCTGCCCCCGGCGTGCCCCCCATGCCTGCCCCACCGCCCTGCCTGCGCCCCTCACTCCCGCCCTACAGCCCTGGCCCCGGCGTGCCCCCCATGCCTGCCCCACCGCCCTGCCTGCGCCCCTCACTCCCGCCCTACAGCCCTGCCCCCGGCGTCCCCCCATGCCTGCCCCACAGCCCTGCCTGCGCCCCTCACTCCCGCCCCACAGCCCCTGCCCCCATACCTGCGCCCCTCACTCCCGCCCTACAGCCCTGCCCCCGGCGTGCCCCCCATGCCTGCCCCACCGCCCTGCCTGCGCCCCTCACTCCCGCCCCACAGCCCCTGCCCCCATACCTGCGCCCCTCACTCCCGCCCTACAGCCCTGCCCCCGGCGTGCCCCCCATGCCTGCCCCACCGCCCTGCCTGCGCCCCTCACTCCCGCTCCACAGCCCCTGCCCCCATACCTGCGCCCCTCACTCCCGCCCTACAGCCCTGCCCCCGGCGTGCCCCCCATGCCTGCCCCACCGCCCTGCCTGCGCCCCTCACTCCCGCCCTACAGCCCTGCCCCCATGCCTGTCCCACAGTCCTGCTGCCCCTCCCACCCTCCCCCAAAAGGGTCCCTCCCCACCCCCCGACCCGGGCGCTGGGACTCACCAGGGCTGAGCTGGGCGCTGCTGAACCAGCCAGGATCAGCCTCCTCGCCCGGGTGGCAGGAAACCACCTGGGATTTCTCCAGCTCTCCCGAGTCCCCGGCCCTCTGCGGAGCAAGCACAGGCAGCGTGGGGCGCGCTGGCCGGGGGAGGGGAGCAAGCACAGGCAGCGTGGGGCGCCCTGGCCGGGGGAGGGGTGCAAGCACAGGCAGCGTGGGGCGCGCTGGCCGGGGGAGGGGTGCAAGCACAGGCAGCGTGGGGCGCCCTGGCCGGGGGAGGGGAGCAAGCACAGGCAGCGTGGGGCGCGCTGGCCGGGGGAGGGGAGCAAGCACAGGCAGCGTGGGGCGCCCTGGCCGGGGGAGGGGTGCAAGCACAGGCAGCGTGGGGCGCCCTGGCCGGGGGAGGGGTGCAAGCACAGGCAGCGTGGGGCGCGCTGGCCGGGGGAGGGGAGCAAGCACAGGCAGCGTGGGGCGCCCTGGCCGGGGGAGGGGAGCAAGCACAGGCAGCGTGGGGCGCCCTGGCCGGGGGAGGGGTGCAAGCACAGGCAGCGTGGGTCGCCCTGGCCGGGGGAGGGGAGCAAGCACAGGCAGCGTGGGGCGCGCTGGCCGGGGGAGGGGAGCAAGCACAGGCAGCGTGGGGCGCCCTGGCCGGGGGAGGGGAGCAAGCACAGGCAGCGTGGGGCGTGCTGGCCGGGGGAGGGGAGCAAGCACAGGCAGCGTGGGGCGCGCTGGCCGGGGGAGGGGTGCAAGCACAGGCAGGGTGGGGCGCCCTGGCCGGGGGAGGGGTGCAAGCACAGGCAGCCTGGGGCGCCCTGGCCGGGGGAGGGGAGCAAGCACAGGCAGCGTGGGGCGCGCTGGCCGGGGGAGGGGTGCAAGCACAGGCAGCCTGGGGCGCCCTGGCCGGGGGAGGGGAGCAAGCACAGGCAGCGTGGGGCGCCCTGGCCGGGGGAGGGGAGCAAGCACAGGCAGCGTGGGGCGCGCTGGCCGGGGGAGGGGAGCAAGCACAGGCAGCGTGGGGCGCCCTGGCCGGGGGAGGGGAGCAAGCACAGGCAGCGTGGGGCGCCCTGGCCGGGGGAGGGGAGCAAGCACAGGCAGCGTGGGGCGCGCTGGCCGGGGGAGGGGAGCAAGGACAGGCAGCCTGGGGCGCGCTGGCCGGGGGAGGGGTGCAAGCACAGGCAGCGTGGGGCGCCCTGGCCGGGGGAGGGGAGCAAGCACAGGCAGCGTGGGGCGCGCTGGCTGGGGGAGGGGAGCAAGCACAGGCAGCGTGGGGCGCCCTGGCCGGGGGAGGGGTGCAAGCACAGGCAGCGTGGGGCGCCCTGGCCGGGGGAGGGGAGCAAGCACAGGCAGCGTGGGGCGCCCTGGCCGGGGGAGGGGTGCAAGCACAGGCAGCGTGGGGCGCCCTGGCCGGGGGAGGGGTGCAAGCACAGGCAGCGTGGGGCGCCCTGGCCGGGGGAGGGGTGCAAGCACAGGCAGCGTGGGGCGCCCTGGCCGGGGGAGGGGAGCAAGCACAGGCAGCGTGGGGCGCCCTGGCCGGGGGAGGGGTGCAAGCACAGGCAGCGTGGGGCGCCCTGGCCGGGGGAGGGGTGCAAGCACAGGCAGCGTGGGGCGCGCTGGCCGGGGGAGGGGAGCAAGGACAGGCAGCGTGGGGCGCCCTGGCCGGGGGAGGGGAGCAAGCACAGGCAGCGTGGGGCGCGCTGGCCGGGGGAGGGGAGCAAGCACAGGCAGCGTGGGGCGCGCTGGCCGGGGGAGGGGAGCAAGCACAGGCAGCGTGGGGCGCCCTGGCCGGGGGAGGGGAGCAAGCACAGGCAGCGTGGGGCGCGCTGGCCGGGGGAGGGGTGCAAGCACAGGCAGCGTGGGGCGCGCTGGCCGGGGGAGGGGTGCAAGCACAGGCAGCGTGGGGCGCGCTGGCCGGGGGAGGGGAGCAAGCACAGGCAGGGTGGGGCGCCCTGGCCGGGGGAGGGGAGCAAGCACAGGCAGCGTGGGGCGCCCTGGCCGGGGGAGGGGTGCAAGCACAGGCAGCGTGGGGCGCCCTGGCCGGGGGAGGGGTGCAAGCACAGGCAGCGTGGGGCGCCCTGGCCGGGGGAGGGGTGCAAGCACAGGCAGCGTGGGGCGCCCTGGCCGGGGGAGGGGTGCAAGGACAGGCAGCGTGGGGCGCCCTGGCCGGGGGAGGGGTGCAAGCACAGGCAGCGTGGGGCGCCCTGGCCGGGGGAGGGGTGCAAGCACAGGCAGCGTGGGGCGCCCTGGCCGGGGGAGGGGAGCAAGCACAGGCAGCGTGGGGCGCCCTGGCCGGGGGAGGGGAGCAAGCACAGGCAGCGTGGGGCGCGCTGGCCGGGGGAGGGGAGCAAGCACAGGCAGCGTGGGGCGCCCTGGCCGGGGGAGGGGTGCAAGCACAGGCAGCGTGGGGCGCCCTGGCCGGGGGAGGGGTGCAAGCACAGGCAGCGTGGGGCGCCCTGGCCGGGGGAGGGGTGCAAGCACAGGCAGCGTGGGGCGCCCTGGCCGGGGGAGGGGTGCAAGCACAGGCAGCGTGGGGCGCGCTGGCCGGGGGAGGGGAGCAAGCACAGGCAGCGTGGGGCGCGCTGGCCGGGGGAGGGGAGCAAGCACAGGCAGCGTGGGGCGCCCTGGCCGGGGGAGGGGAGCAAGCACAGGCAGCGTGGGGCGCGCTGGCCGGGGGGCAGGGGGAGGGAGGGGTGCAGCCGGGGTGGGCTCCCCCAGGCACTCACCAGCTCATACAGGGTGGGGTCCTTCGCCCCCTTCCAGAGCAGGAGCCGCCCCTCCGGGCTGATGGCCGTGGCAAACAGGTACCCAGGGGAGCGGGGCTCCGGCTCGTCGGGGTCTGGGGCCGGGTCGTGGGGCTCCGGCTCGTCGGGGTCTGGGGCCGGGTCGTGGGGGCCCGGCTCCGGGACGTCGGGGTCTGGATCCGGGTCGTGGGGCTCCGGGACGTCGGGGTCTGAGTCCGAGTCCGAGTCGTCGCTGGGCAGGACCGGGAGGTCTGGGCTGACGCAGCTGCAGGGGCAGAGCACGGTCAGATGCGGGAGACGAGGGGTGGCCCCCCCCCCCACCAGAGGGTCTGCCCCCCCACTCACCAGACACGTTTCAGCGCAGTGCCGTGGGCGTGGAAGAGCAGCACGTCCATGTTGGCCAGTCCCAGGACCACCGAGTCGGGGTCTCCGGCCGGCCCCATGCAGGTCACCGGAGCCGGCACCTCCCCCAGGGGGCGCTCCCGCTCCAGGCTGAGAGAGACGCCGTCAGGGCGGGGCCCAGGGACCCAGGCGTCCGGGGGCACTGGGTAGGAACCCCCCCATCCCAGGGGCAGATGGGCCGGGAGAGACCCAGCCGCTGGGCCAGCAGGGCAGGATCCCTGGGGGAGATGGGACCAGGAGGGACCGGGGGGGCCCAGGTGGTGGGCAGGGTCCCAGGGGGGAGATGGGACCAGGAGGGACCGGGGGGGCCCAGGTGGCGGGCAGGGTCCCAGGGGGGAGATGGGGCTGGGAGAGAGGGACCTGGGGGGGAGGGGGAGATGGGACTGGGGAGCCCAGGTGTCGGGCAGGGACCCGGGGGGGGGGGGTGAGATGGGGCTGGGAAGGGACCTGGGAGGGGGGGCAGATGGGACCAGGGGGTCCAGGCATTGGGCAGGGTCCCGGGGGGAGATGGGGCTGGGGGGGAGGGACCCAGGGGATAGGGGGAGATGGAGATGGGGCCAAGGCGTTGGGCAGGGACCCGGGGGGGAGAGGGGGAGATGGGACCAGGGGGGAACAGGCTTCGGGCAGGATCCCAGGGGGGAGGGGGAGGTTGGGCTGGGGAGGGACCTGGGAGGGGGGGCAGATGGAACCAGGGGGACCCAGGCATTGGGCAGGGTCCGGGGGGAGATGGGGCTGGGAGGGACCATGGGGGGCCCAGGTGGTGGGTAGGGTCCTAGGGGGGAGATGGGGCTGGGAGGGAGGGGGAGATGGGACCGGGGGGCCCAGGCGTCGGGCAGGGACCCGGGGGGGGAGGGGGAGATGGGGCTGGGGGGGACCTGGGAGGACGGGGAGATGGGACTGGGGGCCCAGGCATTGGGCAGGGTCCCGGAGGCAGATGGGGCTGGGGGGGAGGGGCGAGATGGGACCGGGGGGCCCAGGCGTCGGGCAGGGACCCGGGGGGGGAGGGGGAGATGGGGCTGGGGGGGACCTGGGAGGACGGGGAGATGGGACTGGGGGGCCCAGGCGTCGGGCAGGGACCCGGGGGGGGAGGGGGAGGTGGGGCTAGGGGGGGACCTGGGAGGGGGGGCAGATGGGACCGGGGGGGGGCCCCAGGAATTGGGCAGGGTCCCGAGGGCAGATGGGGGCGAGATGGGGCCGGAGCAGCCCCCGCTCACCTGAGCGCCCCGGGCCGGGGGTCGCCGCGCACGCCCCAGAGCCAGACGCCGCGGGAGCCGGACGCCACCAGGAGGCTGCGGCGGGAGAGGAAGCAGAGAGCAGAGACCCCGCGCCTGCCGGCCTGCGGGGGAGGGGCGTGAGTGGGGCCATCTGAGCCCCCCCCGCTTCAGCCCCTCCCCCGCCTCCTCCCTCCGGGCCCCCCGTCCCCCCGCTCTCCCCACTGACCTGCACGGTAGCCAGCACCTTGGACTCCCCCCACACGATCAGCTCCCCACACGCCCCGCCGGACGCCGCCAGCGCCCCATCTGGAGACCAGGCCAGGGCAGACACGGCCCCACGGTGCCAGCCGGGCCCCTCGCCGCCACCTGCCGGGAGACACGGGCTGGGCCGGACGTCTGGGGTCTCCCCAGCTCGGGCAGTGGCGACTAGTGGTTGGGGGGTGGACTGCAAGTCCAGACGCCACGGTTCTCCTCGGGTTGGGGAGTGGGGGCTAGTGGTTAGAGCGGGGGGTCTGGGAACCCAGACTCCTGGGTTCTCCCCAATTCAGGGAGGGGAGGAAGGGCTAGTGGTTAGACTGGGGGGGGGGGGGGCGGGGAGCCAGGACTCCTGGGTGCTCCTGGAGTGGAGGGGAAGGGAGGCTAGTGGTTAGAGCAGGGGGGCAGGACTCCTGGGTGCTCTGGGAGGGGAAGGGAACCAGGACTCCTGGGTGCTCGGGGAGGGGAGGAGGGACTAGTGGTTAGAGCAGGGGGGCAGGAATCCTGGGTGCTCTGGGAGGGGAAGGGAACCAGGACTCCTGGGTGCTCAGGGAGGGGAGGCGGGACTAATGGTTAGAGCAGGGGGGCAGGACTCCTGGGTGCTCTGGGAGGGGAAGGGAACCAGGACTCCTGGGTGCTCGGGAGGGAGGAGGGACTAGTGGTTAGAGCAGGGGGGCAGGAATCCTGGGGTGCTCTGGGAGGGGAAGGGAACCAGGACTCCTGGGTGCTCGGGGAGGGGAGGAGGGACTAGTGGTTAGAGCAGGGGGGCAGGAATCCTGGGTGCTCTGGGAGGGGAAGGGAACCAGGACTCCTGGGTGCTCGGGGAGGGGAGGAGGGACTAGTGGTTAGAGCAGGGGGGCAGGACTCCTGGGTGCTCGGGGAGGGGAAGGGAACCAGGACTCCTGGGTGCTCAGGGAGGGGAGGCGGGACTAGTGGTTAGAGCGGGGGCAGGGGCCAGGACTCCTGGGGTCTGCCTGGCTCCTGGGGGAGCCTCTTACCCGCCTGCCAGGGTGGGGCCCACACGCGCACGCGCCGTCCCCCGACACGGTGAGGACGCGGGCGGGCGCCGGGCTCTCGGCAGCCCCACACACGGGCGCACTGTGCCCCTCCAGCGCCCGCGGACGCCCAGCTGCAGGCAGAGAGAGCCGTTAGTGGGGGGGGGGCGGATCTGGGGCCCTGCCGTGGGGCGGGGGCCAGGCCCCATCTCACCTCCAGTGGGCTCCAGAGCTGCACGCGCCCGTCGCTCCCGGCCGTGGCCACCACCAGCTCCCCGCCTGCGAGAGACACGGAGCGCCACGGGTCAGCGCCGGGGCCTGATGGACACGGGTGGGGGGAGCCCCAGGGCCTGATGGACACGGGGTGGGGGGGGGAGGGAAGCCCGGGGAGGGGAGCCCCAGGCCTGATGGACACGGGGGGGGGGAAGGGAGGGAGGAGGGGAGCCCCGGGGCAGGGGGAGGGAGGGAGGAGGGGAGCCCCGGGGCCTGAGACACGGGGCAGGGGGAGGGAGGGGTCAGCCCCAGGGCCTGATGGACACGGGGCGGGGGGGGGGGAGGCCCCAGGGCCTGATGGACAACGGGGTGGGGGGGGGAGGAAGCCCCGGGGCCTGATGGACACAGGGGGGCAGACCCCATCACACGGCCCCAGCCCTCACCTGCCCCTAGGAAGCCGGCGCCCTGGTTGACCAGGCCGGGGTGGGCGGAGAAGCGGGTCAGCTCCACGCCCTGCATGTCCCACGCCGCCAGCGTCCCGTCGCGCCCCACGGCCAGCACCCGCCCGTCCTGCGCCACAGGGGTGAGCCACGGGCCTGCGCCCCCTTCCCCGCGTCCGGCACGGGGCTCCCCGCCCCCCAACGCCCGGCACCGCGCTCCCCCGCCTTCCACCCCCACACACACTCCCCGCCTTCCCCCCCCCACACACACCAACCCCTGGCACCACACTCCCTCCCCAACACCCGGCACCGCGCTCCCCCGTCTTCCACCCCCACACACACCAACCCCTGGCACCACACTCCCTCCCCAACACCCGGCACCGCGCTCCCCGCCTTCCACCCCCACACACACTCCCCCGTCTTCCACCCCCACACACACCAACCCCTGGCACCACACTCCCTCCCCAACACCCGGCACCGCACTCCCCGCCTTCCCCCCCCCACACCAACCCCTGGCACCACACTCCCTCCCAACACCCGGCACCGCGTTCCCCCCGCCTTCCCCCCCCACACCAACCCTGGCACCACACTCCCTCCCCAACACCGGCACCGCGCTCCCGCTCTCCCCCCCACACACACCAACCCCTGGCACCACACTCCCTCCCCAACACCCGGCGCCGCGCTCCCCCGCTTTCCACCCCCCACACACCAACCCCTGGCACCACACTCCCTCCCCAACACCCGGCGCCGCGCTCCCCCGCCTTCCCCCCCCCACACCAACCCCTGGCACCACACTCCCTCCCCAACACCCGGCACCGCGCTCCCCCGCCTTCCCCCCCCCACACCAACCCCTGGCACCACACTCCCTCCCCAACACCCGGCACCGCGCTCCCCCGCCTTCCCCCCCCCCACACCAACCCCTGGCACCACACTCCCTCCCCAACACCCGGCACCGCGTTCCCCCGCCTTCCCCCCCCCACACCAACCCCTGGCACCACACTCCCTCCCCAACACCCGGCACGCATCCCCGCCTTCCACCCCCCACACACCAACCCTGGCACCACACTCCCTCCCAACACCCGGCACCGCACTCCCCGCCTTCCCCCCCCACACCAACCCTGGCACCACACTCCCTCCCAACACCCGGCACCGCGTTCCCCCGCCTCCCCCCCACACCAACCCCTGGCACCACACTCCCTCCCCAACAACCGGCACCGCACTCCCCCGCCTTCCCCCCCCCACACCAACCCTGGCACCACACTCCCTCCCCAACAACCGGCACCGCGCTCCCCCGCCTTCACCCCCCACACACCACCCCTGCACCACACTCCCTCCCAACACCCGGCGCCGCGCTCCCCCGCCTTCCCCCCCCACACCAACCCCTGGCACAGCACTCCCTCCCCACACCCGGCACCGCGCTCCCCCGCCTTCCCCCCCCCACACCAACCCCTGGCACCACACCTCCTCCCCAACACCCGGCACCGCGCTCCCCGCCTTCCACCCCCCCACACACCAACCCCTGGCACCACACTCCCTCCCCACACCCGGCGCCGCGCTCCCCCGCCTTCCCCCCCCCACACCAACCCTGGCACCACACTCCCTCCCAACACCCGGCACCGCGCTCCCGCCTTCCCCCCCACACCAACCCCTGGCACCACACTCCTCCCCAACACCCGGCACCGCGCCTCCCCCGCCTTCCACCCCCCACACACCAACCCTGGCACCACACTCCCTCCCCAACACCCGGCGCCGCGCTCCCCCGCCTTCCCCCCCCCACACCAACCCCTGCACAGCACTCCCTCCCCAACACCGGCACCGCGCTCCCCGCCTTCCCCCCCCCCCACACCACCCCTGGCACCACACTCCCTCCCCACACCCGGCACCGCGCTCCCCGCCTTCCACCCCCCACACACCAACCCCTGGCACCACACTCCCTCCCCAACACCCGGCGCCGCGCTCCCCCGCCTTCCCCCCCCCCACACCAACCCCTGGCACCACACTCCCTCCCCAACACCCGGCACCGCGCTCCCCGCCTTCCCCCCCCACACCAACCCCTGGCACCACACTCCCTCCCCAACACCCGGCACCGCGTTCCCCCGCCTTCCCCCCCCCACACCACCCCTGGCACCACACTCCCTCCCAACACCCGGCACCGCGCTCCCCCGCTTCCCCCCCCACACACACCAACCCCTGGCACCACACTCCCTCCCAACACCCGGCGCCGCGCTCCCCCGCCTTCCCCCCCCCACACCAACCCTGGCACCACACTCCCTCCCCAACACCCGGCACCGCACTCCCCGCCTTCCCCCCCCCACACCAACCCCTGGCACCACACTCCCTCCCCAACACCCGGCACCGCACTCCCCCGCTTCCCCCCCCACACCAACCCCTGGCCCACACTCCCTCCCCAACACCCGGCACCGCACTCCCCGCCTTCCCCCCCCCACACCAACCCCTGGCACCACACTCCCTCCCCAACGCCCGGCACCGCGTTCCCCCGCCTTCCCCCCCCCCACACCAACCCCTGGCACCACACTCCCTCCCCAACACCCGGCACCGCGTTCCCCCGCCTTCCCCCCACACACACACCAACCCCTGGCACCACACTCCCTCCCCAACACCCGGCACCGCGCTCTCCCCCCCCAACTCCCGGCGGCGCCGCACCCCCCCAACACCCGGCGCCACGCTCTCCCCCCCCCAACTCCCGGCGGCGCCGCACCCCCCCAACACCCGGCGCCACGCTCTCCCCCCCCCAACGCCTGGCGGCGCCGCACCCCCCCAACACCCAGCACCGCTCCCCACCCCCACATACACCAACCCCTGGCACCACACACCCTCCCCAACACCTGGCACCGCGCTCCCCCACCTTCCACCCCCCCCACACACACTCCCCCACTTCCCCCCAACACCCAGCACCAGGCTCCCCCACCCCCTGCCCCCCAAATGCCCGGCCCCACGCACTCCCCCCCCACCTCCCAGTGTGCCTGGTACTGGGCTCCTCTGGCCCCCACATGCCCCTTGCCCCCCATCTCCCGTCTGGGCACCCTGCCTCCCTACCGCGGCCAGGGCGGTGCTGACGGGGCCGCAGTGGGGCAGGAACTGGCGGAGCTGCCGCCCGGTGTCCGGGTCCCAGAGCCGCACGGAGCCGTCGCTGGAGCAGGACAGCTGGGGGGCAGAGTGGGGGGCACGTCAGGGGGGCAGAGCGGGAGCCTGGCCGCCCCCCTCCTCCCCACCTTCCCCCCACTCACCAGCTGGGGCCCGACCCAAGTGCAGCTGCTGAGCCAGTCACGGTGGCAGTGGGGCAGCGAGCGCCAGAGGGGGGGGGGCCCCGGCGTGGGGCCCCCTATGGCCCAGCACAGCAGCGTCTGTGGGGACACGGCTGGTCAGTCGGGCACCAATACCCGCCCGCCTGCCCCATAGCAACTCGCACCCACCTTCCACCCCATAGCGCCCCACGTCCCTCTTCCGCCCCACACCGGCCTTTTCCCTTTGCCAGCTTCCCCCATAGCATGCCACGCTTGCCTGCCCCACATCCACATCCCCCATAGCAATTGACCCACCTTTCACCCCACACCCACCTGCCCCACACCTGCCTTTTCCCCGCCCACCTCCCGCATAGCAAATCACATCCATCTTCTGCCCCCTCCTCTTCCATAGCACCCCACACGCCTCCACCCCATGCATGACCCCCCAGTGCTCAGAGCAGCCCACGCCCGCCTCCCACAGTGCCCCATCCCACCGCACCCCACACCTGCCCCCCAATGCCCATAACACCCCGCACCTGCCCCCCAAGTGCCCGTAACACCCCGCACCTGCCCCCCAATGCCCATAACACCCCGTACCTGCCCCCCAAATACCCATAGCACCCCGCACCTGCCCCCCAATGCCCATAGCACCCCGCACCTGCCCCCCGATGCCCATAACACCCCGCACCTGCCCCCCAAGTGCCCATAACACCCCGCACCTGCCCCCCAATGCCCATAGCACCCCGCACCTGCCCCCCAATGCCCATAACACCCCGTAACCTGCCCCTCAATGCCCATAACACCCCGCACCTGCCCCCCGATGCCATAACACCCCGCACCTGCCCCCCAAGTGCCCATAACACCCCGCACCTGCCCCCCAATGCCCATAGCACCCCGCACCTGCCCCCCAATGCCCATAACACCCCGCACCTGCCCTCAATGCCCATAACACCCCGCACCTGCCCCCCAATGCCCATAGCACCCCGCACCTGCCCCCCAATGCCCATAGCACCCCGCACCTGCCTGCCCTCACCTGGTCCCTGCCCCCCGTGGCGAGGTGCCGGCCGTCGGGGCTGAAGGCGCAGCAGGTGACGGGGGCCGTGTGGCCCCGCAGGACAGCCAGGGGGGCGGGCGAGGGGTCCGGGGGGGCCTGTCTCAGCATCTCAGCCGGCCAGAGGCAGACGGTGAAATCCTCTTGGGGGGCAGGGGACATGGGTCAGAATCTGGGCCCCAGCACCCGACCCCTCCCGGCCCTGCCCCATAGCGCTGGGTGCCCCCTCCCCCCGCCCTGCAGCCAGGGCCCAGCACCCGACCCCTCCCGGCCCTGCCCCATAGCGCTGGGTGCCCCCCTCCCCCCGCCCTGCAGCCAGGGCCCAGCACCCGACCCCTCCCGGCCCTGCCCCATAGCGCTGGGTGCCCCCTCCCCCCGCCCTGCAGCCAGGGCCCAGCACCCCCCCCTTCCCGGCCCTGCCCCATAGCGCTGGGTGCCCCCTCCCCCCGCCCTGCAGCCAGGGCCCAGCACCCCCCCCTTCCCGGCCCTGCCCCATAGCGCTGGGTGCCCCCTCCCCCCGCCCTGCAGCCAGGGCCCAGCACCCCCCCTTCCCGGCCCTGCCCCATAGCGCTGGGTGTCCCCCTCCCCCCGCCCTGCAGCCAGGGCCCAGCACCCCCCCCTTCCCGGCCCTGCCCCATAGCGCTGGGTGCCCCCCTCCCCCCGCCCTGCAGCCAGGGCCCAGCACCCCCCCTTCCCGGCCCCTGCCCCATAGCGCTGGGTGTCCCCCTCCCCCCGCCCTGCAGCCAGGGCCCAGCACCCCCCCTTCCCGGCCCTGCCCCATAGCGCTGGGTGCCCCCCTCCCCCCGCCCTGCAGCCAGGGCCCAGCACCCCCCCTTCCCGGCCCTGCCCCATAGCGCTGGGTGCCCCCCTCCCCCCGCCCTGCAGCCAGGGCCCAGCACCCCCCCCTTCCCCGGCCCTGCCCCATAGCGCTGGGTGCCCCCCTCCCCCCGCCCTGCAGCCAGGGCCCAGCCTTACCTGAGGCCGATGCCAGCAGCTGGGGGGAGGCAGCCAGGCCCCACACGGCCCCCTGGTGCCCCCGCAGCTCCCAGAGGGGGCGGGCCAGGCCCTCCGCCAGTGCCCATCCCCGCAGCGTCCCGTCCCCACTGCCCCCGGCCAGCACCGTGGCCCCCAGCCAGGCCAGGCAGGGCACGGCCACCGCCCCCGCGGGGCAGCACCGCCCGGCCGAGCCTGCGGGGAGAGCAGAGTGAGGGGCCACGGCCTCGGGAACCGGCCCCCTCACCCCCCGGCCCCCTCTCCCCCCGGCCCCCTCCCCTCACCCCCCGGCCCCCTCTTCCCCCAGCCCCCCCCGGCCCCCTCCCCTCACCCCCCGGCCCCCTCTCCCCCCCGCGGGGCAGCACCGCCCGGCCGAGCCTGCGGGGAGAGCAGAGTGAGGGGCCGCGGCCTCGGGAACCGGCCCCCTCACCCCCCGGCCCCCTCTCCCCCCGGCCCCCTCGGTCCCCTCCCCCCCGGTCCCCTCCCCCCTCGGCCCCCTCACCCCTCGGCCCCCTCTTCCCTCACCCCTCGGCCCCCTCACCCCCCGCGGGGCAGCACCGCCCGGCCGAGCCTGCGGGGAGAGCAGAGTGAGGGGCCACGGCCTCGGGAACCGGCCCCCCTCACCCCCCGGCCCCCCCTCCCCCCGGCCCCCTCTCCCCCCGCGGGGCAGCACCGCCCGGCCGAGCCTGCGGGGAGAGCAGAGTGAGGGGCCACGGCCTCGGGAACCGGCCCCCTCACCCCTCGGCCCCCTCACCCCCCGCGGGGCAGCACCGCCCGGCCGAGCCTGCGGGGAGAGCAGAGTGAGGGGCCACGGCCTCGGGAACCGGCCCCCTCACCCCCCGGCCCCCTCCCCTCACCCCCCGGCCCCCTCTTCCCCCAGCCCCCCCCGGCCCCCTCCCCTCACCCCCCGGCCCCCTCTCCCCCGCGGGGCAGCACCGCCCGGCCGAGCCTGCGGGGAGAGCAGAGTGAGGGGCCGCGGCCTCGGGAACCGGCCCCCTCACCCCCCGGCCCCCTCTCCCCCCGGCCCCCTCGGTCCCCTCCCCCCCGGTCCCCTCCCCCCTCGGCCCCCTCACCCCTCGGCCCCCCTCTTCCCTCACCCCTCGGCCCCCTCACCCCCCGCGGGGCAGCACCGCCCGGCCGAGCCTGCGGGGAGAGCAGAGTGAGGGGCCACGGCCTCGGGAACCGGCCCCCTCACCCCTCGGCCCCCTCTTCCCTCACCCCTCAGCCCCCTCACCCCCCGCGGGGCAGCACCGCCCGGCCGAGCCTGCGGGGAGAGCAGAGTGAGGGGCCGCGGCCTCGGGAACCCGGCCCCCTCACCCCCCGGCCCCCCCTCCCCCCGGCCCCCTCCCCTCACCCCCCGGCCCCCTCTCCCCCCAGCCCCCCCGGCCCCCTCCCCTCACCCCCCGGCCCCCTCTTCCCCCAGCCCCCCCCGGCCCCCTCCCCTCACCCCCCGGCCCCCTCTCCCCCCGCGGGGCAGCACCGCCCGGCCGAGCCTGCGGGGAGAGCAGAGTGAGGGGCCACGGCCTCGGGAACCCGGCCCCCTCACCCCCCGGCCCCCTCTCCCCCCGCGGGGCAGCACCGCCCGGCCGAGCCTGCGGGGAGAGCAGAGTGAGGGGCCGCGGCCTCGGGAACCGGCCCCCTCACCCCCCGGCCCCCTCTCCCCCCGGCCCCCTCGGTCCCCTCCCCCCTCGGCCCCCTCACCCCCCGGCCCCCCCTCCCCCGGCCCCCTCTCCCCCCGCGGGGCAGCACCGCCCGGCCGAGCCTGCGGGGAGAGCAGAATGAGGGGCCGCGGCCTCGGGAACCCGGCCCCCTCACCCCCCGGCCCCCCTCCCCCCGGTCCCCTCTCCCCCCGGCCCCCTCTCCCCCCAGCCCCCCCCGGCCCCCTCCCCTCACCCCCCGGCCCCCCCCGGCCCCCCCTCCCCCCGGCCCCCTCTCCCCCCGCGGGGCAGCACCGCCCGGCCGAGCCTGCGGGGAGAACAGAGTGAGGGGCCACGGCCTCGGGAACCGGCCCCCCCTCCCCCCGGCCCCCTCTCCCCCCGGCCCCCTCCCCTCACCCCCCGGCCCCCTCTCCCCCCGCGGGGCAGCACCGCCCGGCCGAGCCTGCGGGGAGAGCAGAGTGAGGGGCCGTGGCCTCGGGAACCGGCCCCCTCACCCCCCGGCCCCCCCTCCCCCCGGCCCCCTCTCCCCCCAGCCCCCTCCCCTCACCCCCCGGCCCCCTCTCCCCCCGCGGGGCAGCACCGCCCGGCCGAGCCTGCGGGGAGAGCAGAGTGAGGGGCCGCGGCCTCGGGAACCGGCCCCCCCACCCCCCGGTCCCCCCTCCCCCCGGCCCCCTCTCCCCCCGCGGGGCAGCACCGCCCGGCCGAGCCTGCGGGGAGAGCAGAGTGAGGGGCCACGGCCTCGGGAACCGGCCCCCTCACCCCCCGGTCCCCCCTCCCCCCGGCCCCCTCTCCCCCCAGCCCCCCCGGCCCCCTCCCCTCACCCCCCGGCCCCCTCTCCCCCCGCGGGGCAGCACCGCCCGGCCGAGCCTGCGGGGAGAGCGGAGTGAGGGGCCGCGGCCTCGGGAACCGGCCCCCCCACCCCCCGGTCCCCCCTCCCCCCGGCCCCCTCTCCCCCCGCGGGGCAGCACCGCCCGGCCGAGCCTGCGGGGAGAGCGGAGTGAGGGGCCGCGGCCTCGGGAACCGGCCCCCCCACCCCCCGGTCCCCCCTCCCCCCGGCCCCCTCTCCCCCCGCGGGGCAGCACCGCCCGGCCGAGCCTGCGGGGAGAGCAGAGTGAGGGGCCGCGGACTCGGGAACCCGGCCCCCTCACCCCCCGGCTCCCCCTACCCCCGGCACCCTCACCCCCCGGCCCCCTCTCCCCCCAGCCCCCCGTCCCCCTCCCCTCACCCCCCGGCACCCTCACCCCCCGGCCCCCTCTTCCCCCGGCCCCCTCCCCTCACCCCCCGGCCCCCTCTCCCCCCGCGGGGCAGCACCGCCCGGCCGAGCCTGCGGGGAGAGCAGAGTGAGGGGCCGCGGCCTCGGGAACCCGGCCCCCTCACCCCCCGGCCCCCCCTCCCCCCGGCCCCCTCTCCCCCCAGCCCCCCCCGGCCCCCTCCCCCTCACCCCCCGGCCCCCTCTCCCCCCGCGGGGCAGCACCGCCCGGCCGAGCCTGCGGGGAGAGCAGAGTGAGGGGCCACGGCCTCGGGAACCCGGCCCCCTCACCCCCCGGCCCCCCCTCCCCCCGGCCCCCTCTCCCCCCAGCCCCCCCCGGCCCCCTCCCCTCACCCCCCGGCCCCCTCTCCCCCCGCGGGGCAGCACCGCCCGGCCGAGCCTGCGGGGAGAGCAGAGTGAGGGGCCACGGCCTCGGGAACCCGGCCCCCTCACCCCCCGGCACCCTCACCCCCCGGCCCCCTCTCCCCCCAGCCCCCCCCGTCCCCCTCCCCTCACCCCCCAGCCCCCTCTCCCCCCGGGGGCAGCACCGCCCGGCCGAGCCTGCGGGGAGAGCAGAGTGAGGGGCCACGGCCTCGGGAACCCGGCCCCCTCACCCCCCGGCCCCCCTCCCCCCTCTTCCCCCGGCCCCCCCCCGGCCCCCTCTCCCCCCGCGGGGCAGCACCGCCCGGCCGAGCCTGCGGGGAGAGCAGAGTGAGGGGCCACGGCCTCGGGAACCCGGCCCCCTCACCCCCCGGCCCCCCTCCCCCCGGCCCCCTCCCCTCACCCCCCGGCCCCCTCTCCCCCCGCGGGGCAGCACCGCCCGGCCGAGCCTGCGGGGAGAGCAGAGTGAGGGGCCACGGCCTCGGGAACCCGGCCCCCTCACCCCCCGGCCCCCCTCCCCCCTCTTCCCCCCGGCCCCCCCCGGCCCCCTCTCCCCCCGCGGGGCAGCACCGCCCGGCCGAGCCTGCGGGGAGAGCAGAGTGAGGGGCCACGGCCTCGGGAACCGGCCCCCTCACCCCCCGGCCCCCTCTCCCCCCGGTCCCCTCTCCCCCCGGCCCCCTCTTCCCCCAGCCCCCCCCGGCCCCCTCCCCTCACCCCCCGGCCCCCTCTCCCCCCGCGGGGCAGCACCGCCCGGCCGAGCCTGCGGGGAGAGCAGAGTGAGGGGCCACGGCCTCGGGAACCCGGCCCCCTCACCCCCCGGCCCCCCTCCCCCCGGTCCTCTCTCCCCCCGGCCCCCTCTTCCCCCAGCCCCCCCGGCCCCCTCTCCCCCCGCGGGGCAGCACCGCCTGGCCGAGCCTGCGGGGAGAGCAGAGTGAGGGGCCGCGGCCTCGGGAACCCGGCCCCCTCACCCCCCGGCCCCCCCTCCCCCCGGCACCCTCACCCGCCAGCACCCTCACCCCCCCGGCCCCCTCTTCCCCCGGCCCCCTCGGTCCCCTCCCCCCCGGTCCCCTCCCCCCTCGGCCCCCTCACCCCCCCGGCCCCCTCCCCTCATCCCCCGGCCCCCTCTCCCCCCGCGGGGCAGCACCGCCCGGCCGAGCCTGCGGGGAGAGCAGAGTGAGGGGCCGTGGCCCCGGGAACCCGGCCCCCTCACCCCTCGACCCCCTCACCCCCTGGCCTCCAGCCCCCCCAGTGCCCCTGCGGGGCAGCACCGCCCGGCCGAGTCTGTGGGGAGAGCAGAGTGAGGGGCCGCAGCCCCGGGACCCCCGGCCTCCAGCACCGAGGCCTCCCAGGCCCCCCCCCACAGAACCCAGGCCCCCTGCTCCATCCACTGCCCTCCCCGACCCGGGAGAGCACCCAGGGCTCTGGGGCTTACCCCAGGGGGCGCCGTAGACCCAGACGTCGCCGGAATGGTGCCCCACGGCGAGCAGGGTGCCGGCCGGGTTGGGGGCCACACAGAGGGCAGGAGACAGCGACCCCGAACCCAGAGCGCCCAGGGGGCAGCCCAGGTGCCCCGGCCAGAGCTGGACCTGCCCACAGACAAGGGATCAGTGCTCTTCCCCTGTCCTACCTGAGCCCCCACTCCCGCCCCCCAGCCCTGCCGGTGCCCCCTGCTCCCGCCCCCCAGCCCTGCCGGTGCCCCCCACTCCCGCCCCACAGCCCCGCCCCTGCCGGTGCCCCTCACTCCCGCCCCACAGCCCCTCCCCTGCCGGTGCCCCCCACTCCCGCCCCACAGCCCCTCCCCTGCCGGTGCCCCCCACTCCCGCCCCCCAACCCTGCCGGTGCCCCCCACTCCCGCCCCACAGCCCCGCCCCTGCCGGTGCCCCTCACTCCCGCCCCACAGCCCCTCCCCTGCCGGTGCCCCCCACTCCCGCCCCACAGCCCCTCCCCTGCCGGTGCCCCCCACTCCCGCCCCACAGCCCCTCCCCTGCCGGTGCCCCCCACTCCCGCCCCACAGCACCTTGGAGTCCTCCCCGGTGGTGAGGAGGGTCTGGCCGCCGGAGAGGAAGCGGACGGCGGAGACGAAGCCCCGGTGGGCTGTGAACGTGGCCAGGGCCACGGCCTCCTGCCAGGCCCAGAGACGCACGGTCCCGGCCAGGCAGCCGGACGCCAGCACCGGGCCCGCCGGGGAGAACGCGACGGCCCGGACCGAGGCCTCGTGGCCCGAGAGAACCTGCGGGGGGAGCCGGCGTCACAGCCCTGGCGTGCCCCCCCGCCGTGTCCCCCCCGCCGTGTGTCCCCCTCCCCCCTGCCGTGTCCCCCCCGCGCCGCCATGTGTCCCCCTCCCCCCCCGCCGTGTCCCCCCCCGCCGTGTGTCCCCCTCCCCCCTGCCGTGTCCCCCCCCGCGCCGCCATGTGTCCCCCTCCCCCCCCCGCCGTGTGTCCCCCTCCCCCCCCGCCGTGTGTCCCCCTCCCCCCCGCCGTGTCCCCCCCCCGCCGTGTGTCCCCCTCCCCCCTGCGTGTCCCCCCGCGCCCTGCCGTGTGTCCCCCTCTCCCCCGCCGTGTCCCCCTCCCCCGTGTCCCCCCCCGCGCCCTGCCATGTGTCCCCCTCCCCCCGCCGTGTCCCCCTCGCCCCCGCCGTGTGTCCCCCTCCCCCCGCCGTGTCCCCCCCGCGCCCTGCCGTGTGTCCCCCTCCCCCCGCCGTGTCCCCACCCCGCGCCCTGCCGTGTGTCCCCCTCCCCCCCGCCGTGTCCCCCTGCGCCCTGCCGTGTGTCCCCCCCGCCCTGTCGTGTGTCCCCCCCGCCGTGTCCCCCTCACCCCCGCCGTGTGTCCCCCTCCCCCCACCGTGTCCCCCCCCCCGCCGCCCGCCGTGTGTCCCCCTCCCCCCACCGTGTCCCCCCCGCGCCCTGCCGTGTCCCCCTCCCCCCACCGTGTCCCCCCCCGCACCCTGCCGTGTGTCCCCCTCCCCTCCGCCGTGTCCCCTCGCCCCCGCCGTGTGTCCCCCTCGCCCCCGCTGTGTCCCCCTCGCCCCCGCCGTGTGTCCCCCCCGCCGTGTGTACCCCTCTTCCCCCGCCGTGTCCCCCCCGCGCCCTGCCGTGTGTCCCCCTCCCCCCGTCACTGCCCCCCCGCCCCGCCCTGCCGTGTCCCCCTCCCCCTCCGCCATGTCGCCCCCCGCACCCTGCCGTGTGTCCCCCTCCCCCCCGCCGTGTCGCCCGCCTCCAGGTCCCCCCCCGGCCTGCCGTGCCCCTCACTCCTGCCCCACAGCCCCGCCCACCATGACGCACCGAGCTCGCGCTCCGGCTGGACAGGCCCAGGATGGTGACGGTGCCGTCCCAGCGCCCCGTGGCCACGACCTGCCCGGCAGGGTGGAAGGCGACGCAGTTCAAGGGGCAGGCGAAATCCAGCTCCCAGCTCAGGTGGCCGGTGGCCACGTCCCACAGCTGGGAGAGACGGGAGCAGCCGGTCAGGGGGATGGGACACCCGGACCCCTGGGTTCTCGCAGGGCGGGGGAGGGGAGGGAGGGGGCTGGAGCAGGGGCAGGGGGTGGGGACAATGGGGCGGGGAGGGGGCTGGGGCAGGGGCAGGGGGGTGGGGGGCGGGGAGGGGGCTGGGGCAGGGGCAGGGGCAGGGGGTGGGCCAATGGGGCGGGGGGCGGGAGCCGGTACCTTCAGGTGCCCGTCCAGGGAGGCGCTGGCGAGCTGCCGGCCATCGGGGCTGGGGCAGCAGCTGGTGACGTGGCCCCCGTGAGCGTCAGTCGCCAGAAGCCTGGGAGGGGGAGAGAGTCACATGGTGCCCTCCCCGGCCCCCGTACGCCCCCGCCTTCTCCCCCCGGCCCCCGTACCCCCCCCGCCTTCCCCCCCGGTCCCCCTACCCCCCCCCGCCCTCCCCCCCCGCCCGCCGTACCCCCCGCCCTTCCCCCCCCGCCCGCCGTACCTGCTGCCCTCGCGCACGCCCCAGCGCTGCAGCCCCCCGGCCAGGGTGCCCAGGAAGAGGCTCCCGTCGGGCAGGAACGTGCAGCTCGAGACCCCGGCCCCGCCCGTCTGCAGGGCCGCCAGCTCCTGGGGGGGGGACCGTCAGCAAAGTGCCCCCTGCTCGGGCGCCCTGCCCCCCCCCAGCTCCTTCCCCTCCCCTCCCTTCCCTGGCCTGCCCCAACCTCCACCCCCATTCTGTACCCCCTACCCCCCCAGCAGGGCCCTGCACTTCCTGCCCCCCCAGCTCGGCCCCCCCAACTCCCCGAGCTCCCTCCCCTCCCCAGCCTGCCCCAACCTCCACCCCCATTCTGTACCCCCTACCCCCCCAGCAGGGCCCTGCACTTCCTGCCCCCCCAGCTCGGCCCCCCCAACTCCCCGAGCTCCCTCCCCTCCCCAGCCTGCCCCAACCCCCACCCCCATTCTGTACCCCCTACCCCCCCAGCAGGGCCCTGCACTTCCTGCCCCCCCAGCTCGGCCCCCCCAACTCCCCGAGCTCCCTCCCCTCCCCAGCCTGCCCCAACCCCCACCCCCATTCTGTACCCCCTACCCCTCCCAGCAGGGCCCTGCACTTCCTGCCCCCCCAGCTCGGCCCCCCCAACTCCCCGAGCTCCCTCCCCTCCCCAGCCTGCCCCAACCTCCACCCCCATTCTGCACAGCACTGTCCCACCCCCTGCCCCCCAGCTGGGCCCCCGTCCTGCCCCGCCCCCCCGGTACCTGGCCGCTCAGCGTGTCCAGCAGGTGCAGGGTCCCGTCGGAGCTGCCCACGGCGGCCTGGCGCCCGCAGGGGGACACGGCCACGCAGGCCGGGCAGGTGGGCAGCGCCAGGCTCACGCTGGGGGGCAGGGCTGAGATTAGGGGGGCAAGAGGCCCAGGGGCAACCGGCCCCCCCCAGGCTCAGAGATGGGCTGCCCCAGCCCCCATGGAGCCGCCAGCCCCACAGGGACCCCGCCCCTGGGCAGACAGGAGCCCCCACCCAGAGCCAGGTTCCCAGCCCAGCCCCCCCAGGATAGCTGGGAGCAGGGCCAGAGCCCATCATAGGGGCCTGGGGCACCCAGGACGGGGGGGGCAGAGGCCCCGGGGGGGGGAGCTGGGGAGGGGCCCCCCCCGCCTGCAGCAGCCCCGTTACCTGTCCGGGGGGGGCCCCCCCTGCGGCTTGTTGCGCCAGAGCAGCAGGCGCCTCCCCGGGGGGGCCAGGGCTCGGGCCTGGGGGCCCAGCGAGGAGCCGTCGGGTGCGTTGGCCGCCAGCTGGGCCAGGAGGGAGGGGTCCTGGGAGAGCAGCGTCGCCCCCCCCTGCACCAGCGCCCGGAGCGCCCGCGCCTCGCCCGGCAGGTGGGGGCTGCCCGCTGGGGGGAGAAACGTCAGGGGGGCTGGGACCTGCCAGGCAGCCCCCCCCGGCTTCCACGCCCCCTCCTGTCCCCCCCAAGAGCCCCCCCGGCTTCCACGCCCCCATCACAGCCCCCTCCCGTCCTGTCCCCCCCCAGAGCCCCCCCGGCTTCCACGCCCCCATCACAGCCCCCTCCCGTCCCCCCCAAGAGCCCCCCCGCCTTCCACTCCCCCATCACAGCCCCCTCCCGTCCCCCCCAAGAGCCCCCCCGCCTTCCACGCCCCCATCACAGCCCCCTCCCGTCCGTCCCCCCCAAGAGCCCCTCCGCCTTCCACTCCCCCATCACAGCCCCCTCCCGTCCGTCCCCCCCAAGAGCCCCCCCGCCTTCCACTCCCCCATCACAGCCCCCTCCCGTCCGTCCCCCCCAGAGCCCCCCCGCCTTCCACGCCCCCATCACAGCCCCCTCCCGTCCGTCCCCCCCCAGAGCCCCCCCGCCTTCCACGCCCCCATCACAGCCCCCTCCCGTCCGTCCCCCCCAAGAGCCCCCCCGCCTTCCACTCCCCCATCACAGCCCCCTCCCGTCCGTCCCCCCCAGAGCCCCCCCGCCTTCCACGCCCCCATCACAGCCCCCTCCCGTCCGTCCCCCCCAGAGCCCCCCCGCCTTCCACGCCCCCATCACAGCCCCCTCCCGTCCGTCCCCCCCAGAGCCCCCCCGCCTTCCACGCCCCCATCACAGCCCCCTCCCGTCCGTCCCCCCCAGAGCCCCCCCGCCTTCCACGCCCCCATCACAGCCCCCTCCCGTCCGTCCCCCCCAGAGCCCCCCCGCCTTCCACGCCCCCATCACAGCCCCCTCCCGTCCGTCCCCCCCAGAGCCCCCCCGCCTTCCACGCCCCCATCACAGCCCCCTCCCGTCCGTCCCCCCCAGAGCCCCCCCGCCTTCCACGCCCCCATCACAGCCCCCTCCCGTCCGTCCCCCCCAGAGCCCCCCCGCCTTCCACGCCCCCATCACAGCCCCCTCCCGTCCGTCCCCCCCAAGAGCCCCCCCGCCTTCCACGCCCCCATCACAGCCCCCTCCCGTCCGTCCCCCCCAAGAGCCCCCCCGCCTTCCACGCCCCCATCACAGCCCCCTCCCGTCCGTCCCCCCCAAGAGCCCCCCCGCCTTCCACGCCCCCATCACAGCCCCCTCCCGTCCGTCCCCCCCAAGAGCCCCCCCCTCCTTCCACGCCCCCATCACAGCCCCCTCCCGTCCGTCCCCCCAAGAGGCCCCCCCGCCTTCCACTCCCCCATCACAGCCCCCTCCCGTCCGTCCCCCCCAAGAGTCCCCCCGCCTTCCACGCCCCCATCACAGCCCCCTCCCGTCCGTCCCCCCCAAGAGGCCCCCCCGCCTTCCACTCCCCCATCACAGCCCCCTCCCGTCCGTCCCCCCCAAGAGTCCCCCCCGCCTTCCACGCCCCCATCACAGCCCCCTCCCGTCCGTCCCCCCCAAGAGCCCCCCCCGCCTTCCACGCCCCCATCACAGCCCCCTCCCGTCCGTCCCCCCCCAAGAGCCCCCCCCGCCTTCCACGCCCCCATCACAGCCCCCTCCCGTCCGTCCCCCCCAAGAGCCCCCCCCGCCTTCCACTCCCCCATCACAGCCCCCTCCCGTCCGTCCCCCCCAAGAGCCCCCCCCGCCTTCCACGCCCCCATCACAGCCCCCTCCCGTCCCCCCCAAGAGCCCCCTCCGGCTTCCACGCCCCCATCACAGCCCCCTCCCGTCCGTCCCCCCCAAGAGCCCCCCCGGCTTCCACTCCCCCATCACAGCCCCCTCCTCCCGTCCGTCCCCCCCAGAGCCCCCCCGCCTTCCACTCCCCCATCACAGCCCCCTCCCGTCCGTCCCCCCCAAGAGCCCCCCCGCCTTCCACTCCCCCATCACAGCCCCCCCCCGCTCACCCAGCAGGGCGTAGGCGCGGCTCAGCGCCGGCAGCAGCCGCAGGTGGACGTGGGCGGCCACGAAGCGCAGCTCACTCAGCAGCGAGCCCAGGAGCTCGGGGCGCCCGGCCCCCACCTGCCGGGACAGCGGGGTCAGAGGGTTCCCACCTGCCCTGGCTCCGCCCCTCCTCCCTAACCCCGCCCTGTCGCCTGGCCTCGCCCCCTTTCCGGCCCCGCCTCCTCCTCCGTAACCCCGCCCTGTCGCCTGGCCCCGCCCCCTGCACGGCCCCGCCTCCTCCTCCCTAACCCCGCCCTGTCGCCTGGCCCCGCCCCTGCCCTGGCCCCGCCCCTCCTCCCTAACCCCGCCCTGTCGCCTGGCCCCGCCCCTGCCTGGCCCCGCCCCTCCTCCCTAACCCCGCCCCTCCTCCCCCCTAACACCACCCTGTCACCTGGCCCCGCCCCTGCCCTTGCATGGCCCCACCCCCAACCCAGTCCCACTTCCTGCCTAATCCCACCCCATCACCTGGCCCTGCCCCCTGCCCTGGCCCCGCCCCTTGCCTGGCCCCGCCCCACCTAGCTCCACCCTCCCACTCGCCCCGCCCCCTGCACCCACCAGGTGGAGGGGCAGAGAGGCCAGGGGCCCGGCCTCGCCGCCCTGGAAGCTCCGGGACGCGTCCGGGTCGCAGAGTTTCCAGAGATGAGCTGGGGGAGGAGGAATCCGTTACCCACAATGCTCAGCACCCCCCGGCCAAGGGGGGCCGTCACAGGCCCCGCCCCCCGACACCCCCCCACCTGCAATGAGCGCGTGAGCCGCTCTCTCCCGGGCCGTGTCCTTCAGGTAGCGCCGCTCCACCGCCGTCCGCAGGGGGGCGCTGTCGAGGTGCAGCCGCGAACCGGGGGCCTCCGAGGGGGCCCCACACACCCCCACCAGCCTGGGGGCACAGACGGGGACAGAGAATGGGGGTTCCCACAGGCTGGGGCCAGGGCACCGCCGCGGCCAGAGTGAACCCAGGAGTCCGGGTCTCCACCCCCCTCTCTAACAACACACACTAACCACTAGCCCCAACTCCCCTCCCAGAGCCACAGAGAACCAGGAGTCCTGGCTCCCCCCCCACACACACACATTCTAACCACTAGCCCCCACTGCCCTACTACTGCCCAGCGAGAACCCAGGAGTCCAGGTCTCCACCCCTCCCTAACCACTAGTCCCCACTCCCCTCCCAGAGCCACAGAGCGCCCAGGAATCCAGGTCTCCACCCCCTCCCTAACCACTAGCCCCTACTCCCCTCCCAGAACCACAGAGAACCCAGGAATCCAGGCTCTCTCCCCCCCCCCCCCCCCCGACTCTAACCACTAGCCCCTACTACTGCCCGGCAAGAACCCAGGAGTCCGGGCCTCCACTCACCCCCTCAGGCTGCTCATCAGAGCGTAGATGGGTGCCCTGGGGAGGGCTCCCGGGCTGCTCCCAGTGGCCATGGCCCCCTCCCAGGTGACGGGCGCCCCGCCCAGCTCCCTCCACATGGAGAGCACGGCCAGGAGATCTCGCTCCAGCAGGCCTGTGGGGCACAGAACAGCCAAAGTTACAGACACATTTTCAGGGACAGGGCAGCTTGCCCAGGGCTCCGGTGCAGCCAGCTCTGGGGTGCAGCACTGGGGTAACAGCCGCACACAACGCTCCACCAGGGCAGTTGCCCGGCGCTCTGGTGCAGCCAGCTGTGGGGCGCAGCACTCGGGTAACAGCCGCACACAACGCCCCACAGGGACAGTCACCTGGCGCTCTGGTGCAGCCAGCTCTGGGTGCAGCACTCGGGTAACGGCCGCACATAACGCCCCACAGGGGCAGTCGCCCAGCGCTCTGGTGCAGCCAGCTCTGGGTGCAGCACTCGGGTAACGGCCGCACATAACGCCCCTCAAGGGCAGTCGCCCAGCGCTCCGGTGCAGCCAGCTCTGGGGCGCAGCACTGGGGTAACGGCCGCACATAACGCCCCTCAAGGGCAGTTGCCCGGCGCTCCGGTGCAGCCAGCTCTGGGGCGCAGCACTGGGGTAACAGCCGCACACAACGCCCCTCAAGGGCAGTCGCCCGGCGCTCCGGTGCAGCCAGCTCTGGGGCGCAGTACTGGGGTAACGGCCGCACATAACGCCCCACAGGGGCAGTCGCCCAGCGCTCCGGTGCAGCCAGCTCTGGGGCGCAGCACTGGGGTAACAGCCGCACACAACGCCCCTCAAGGGCAGTCGCCCGGCGCTCCGGTGAAGCCAGCTCTGGGGCGCAGTACTGGGGTAACGGCCGCACATAACGCCCCACAGGGGCAGTCGCCCAGCGCTCCGGTGCAGCCAGCTCTGGGGCGCAGCACTGGGGTAACGGCCGCACATAACGCCCCACAGGGGCAGTCGCCCAGCGCTCCGGTGCAGCCAGCTCTGGGGCGCAGCACTGGGGTAACAGCCGCACACAACGCCCCACAGGGGCAGTCGCCCGGCGCTCCGGTGAAGCCAGCTCTGGGGCGCAGTACTGGGGTAACGGCCGCACATAACGCCCCACAGGGGCAGTCGCCCAGCGCTCCGGTGCAGCCAGCTCTGGGGCGCAGCACTGGGGTAACGGCCGCACATAACGCCCCACAGGGGCAGTCGCCCGGCGCTCCGGTGAAGCCAGCTCTGGGGCGCAGCAGCCGGTAGCAGCGCTGATGAAGGCCCGTGACGCGGGGGGTGCTGATACAGTCACTGCTGCAGTGTATGAGTGTGTGGGGGGCTGCAGTCCCCGTCCCCCCGCAGCTCTCTCTGCAGGAGGGGGCGAGGCCAGGCGTGAATCCCTGGGGAAGTGTCAGTCTCACCTCCGGGGACCAGGGACAAAGGGTTCCCCTTGGGGCTGGGAGCAGGACAGTGCAGGAGGCGGAGCTGCCTGGGGGCGGGGGGCAGCCTGGAGGAAGCAGACGGTCCAGGACGGGGGCCCAGGGGCCTGTGGACCCTCCCCCCAAGAGGACCAAGGCCCTGCCCTGGCCGGCGGAGGCCCCTGCGGCTGGGGACGGGGTGCAGGGCCAGGGGGGCCCAGGGCCCTGCACCCCCAGCTCCCCAGCCGCCTCTTACCATCCTTGCTGGCCCAGAGGGCGGCCACGGCCACGGCCACCAGCTCGGCCCCGTGCTCCAGCTCCAAACAGCCCAGCATGTGCTGCAGCAGGGCCGGCAGCGAGGGCGGGAGCCCCTGGATCCGCTCCGAGACCTGGGGGAGGGACGCAGCCCCGAGGGGGTCAGAGGCACCTGGGTCCCTCCCTGCCCCGCCCCGCCCCTTCCCTGGGGGCCCTGGCGGGGAGAGCCCCCCCTCCCCTCCCCTCCCTGCCCCTTCCCTGGGGGCCCTGGCGGGGAGAGCCCCCCCCGCCCGGAGACCTGGGTCCCCTCCCCTCCCCTTCCTTTCCCTCCCCTCCCTGCCCCGCCCCTTCCGTGGGGGCCCTGGCGGGGAGAGCCCCCCCGCCCGGAGACCTGGGTCCCCTCCCCTCCCCTCCCCTCCCCAACCCTTCCGTGGGGGCCTTGGCGGGGAGAGCCCCCCCCGCCCGGAGACCTGGGTCCCCTCCCCTCCCCTCCCCTCCCCAACCCTTCCCTGGGGGCCCTGGTGGGGAGAGCCCCCCCGCCCGGAGACCTGGGTCCCCTCCCCTCTCCTCCCCAACCCTTCCCTGGGGGCCCTGGTGGGGAGAGCCCCCCCGCCCGGAGACCTGGGTCCCCTCCCCTCTCCAACCCTTCCCTGGGGGCCCCTGGCAGGGAGAGCCCCCCCCCCCCCCGCCCAGAGGCCGGTTCCCCTCCCCACCCTTCCCCCCCGGGGGGGAGGCACCTTTTCGTAGAGGGTGAAGGCTCGCAGGTCCTGGGTGAGCAGCGCCAGGTAGAGGGGCTGCCGGGCCCCCCGTTTCAGCAGCACCAGCCGCATCTGGAGACACAGAGCGGGTCACAGCCGGCACCACACCCCACCCGGCCGGAGAGAGCCCCCCCCGCCCGGCTCCACCCACTGGGCCCCGCTGCCCAGCCAGAGGGAACCCAGGAGTCCAGGCTCCCGCCCCGCCCGGCTCCACCCACTGGGCCCCACTACCCAGCCAGAGGGAACCCAGGAGTCCAGGCTCCCCCCCCCCACCCGGCTCCACCCACTGGGCCCCACTACCCAGCCAGAGGGAACCCAGGAGTCCAGGCTCCCCCCCCCCGCCCGGCTCCACCCACTGGGCCCCACTACCCAGCCAGAGGGAACCCAGGAGTCCAGGCTCCCCCCCCCCGCCCGGCTCCACCCACTGGGCCCCACTACCCAGCCAGAGGGAACCCAGGAGTCCAGGCTCCCCCCCCCCCCCCGCCCGGCTCCACCCACTGGGCCCCACTACCCAGCCAGAGGGAACCCAGGAGTCCAGGCTCCCCCCCCCCCGCCCGGCTCCACCCACTGGGCCTCACTACCCAGCCAGAGGGAACCCAGGAGTCCAGACTCCCGCCCCGCCCGGCTCCACCCACTGGGCCCCACTACCCAGCCAGAGGGAACCCAGGAGTCCAGGCTCCCCCCCCCCCCCCCGCCCGGCTCCACCCACTGGGCCCCACTGCCCGGCCAGAGGGAACCCAGGAGTCCAGGCTCCTGCCCCGCCCGGCTCCACCCACTGGGCCCCACTGCCCGGCCAGAGGGAACCCAGGAGTCCAGGCTCCGGCCCCGCCCGGCTCCACGCACTGGGCCCCGCTACCCAGCCAGAGGGAACCCAGGAGTCCAGGCTCCTCCCCCCCCCACCCCCCGCCCAGCTCCACCCACTGGGCCTCACTACCCAGCCAGAGGGAACCCAGGAGTCCAGACTCCCGCCCCGCCCGGCTCCACCCACTGGGCCCCACTACCCAGCCAGAGGGCGATCGGGGGCAGCCGCGGCGTGAGCCAGTCGCAGAGGGGCCGAGCGGGGGGCGGGGGAGGTGCACGGGGGGGGCGATCGGGGGCAGCCGCGCGGGGAGCCAGTCGCAGAGGGGCCGAGCGGGGGGAGGGGAGGTACCCGGGGGGAGGAGGGGGAGCGTACCCCTCGGGGAGGGGAGGTACCGGGGGGGGCGCATCGGGGGCAGCCGCGCGGGGAGCCAGTCGCAGAGGGGCCGAGCGGGGGAGGGGAGGTACCGGGGGGAGGGAGGGGGGCGCACGTGGGGCAGCCGCGCCGGGAGCCAGTCGCAGAGGGGCCGAGCGGGGGAGGGGAGGTACCGGGGGGAGGAGGGGGAGCGTACCGGGGAGGGGGAGGTACCGGGGGGGGGGGGGGCGGCACGGGCAGCCGCAAGGGAGCCAGCCTAAGAGGGGCCGAGCGGGGGAGGGAGGTACCGGGGGGAGGAGGGGGGCGACGGGGGCAGCCGCCGGGAGCCAGTCGCAGAGGGGCCGAGCGGGGGGAGGTGGGGGAGGTACGGGGGCGTACTGTGGGCAGCCGCGCCGGGAGCCAGTCGCAGAGGGGCCGAGCGGGGGAGGGGAGGCACGGGGGGGGCGCACGTGGGGCAGCGCCGGGGAGCCAGTCGCAGAGGGGCCGAGCGGGGGGCGGGAGGTACCGGGGGGGCGCATTAGCAGCCGCGCGGGGAGCCAGTCGCAGAGGGGCCGAGCGGGGGAGGGGAGGGGCGTACCGGGGGCAGGCGCGCGGAGCCAGTCACAGAGGGCCCGAGCGGGGAAGGAGGTACCGGGGGGGGGGGCGATCGGGGGCAGCCGCGCCGGGAGCCAGTCGCAGAGGGGTCGAGCGGGGAGGGGAGGTACCGGGGGGGGGGGGCGACCGGGGGCAGCCGTGCGGGAGTCAGTCGCAGAGGGGCCGAGCGGGGGAGGGGAGGTACCGGGGGGAGGAGGGGGGGCGCACCGGGCAGCCGCGCGGGGAGCCAGTCGCAGAGGGGCCGAGCGGGGGAGGGGAGGTACCGGGGGGAGGAGGGGGGGCGCACCGGGGCAGCCGCGCGGGGGAGCCAGTCGCAGAGGGGCCGAGCGGGGGGAGGGAGGTACCGGGGGGGCTTATCGGGGGCAGCCGCCGCGCGGGGGAGCCAGTCGTGTGCAGAGGGGCCGAGCGGGGGAGGGGAGGCACCGGGGGGGGGGGGGGCGACTGGGGCAGCCGCCGGGAGCCAGTCGCAGAGGGGCCGAGCGGGGGAGGGAGGTACCGGGGGGGGGCGTACCGGGGGCAGCCGCGGCGGGGAGCCAGTCGCGCAGGGGCCGAGCGGGGAGGGGAGGTACCGGGGGCGTACCGGGGGCAGCCGCGCCGGGAGCCAGTCGCAGAGGGGCCGAGTGGGGGAGAGGGGAGGCACCGGGGGGGGGGGGGGGGGGGCGGCACGTGGCAGCCGCGCGGGGAGCCAGTCGCAGAGGGGCCGAGCGGGGGAGGGGAGGTACCGGGGGGGGGGGGCGTACCGGGCAGCCGCGCGGGGAGCCAGTCGCGAGAGGGGCCGGAGGGGGAGGGGAGGTACCGGGGGGGGCGACTGGGGGCAGCCGCGCGGGGAGCCAGGGTCGCAGAGGGGCCGAGCGGGGGCGGGGAGGTACCGGGGGGGGCGTACCGGGGGCAGCCGGGAGCCAGCTCCAGAGGGGCCGAGCGGGGGAGGGGAGGTACCGGGGGGGGGGGGGCGTACGGGGGGCAGCCGCGCGGGAGCCAGTCGCAGAGGGGCCGAGTGGGGGAGGGGAGGTACCGGGGGGGGGGCGCGCCCGGGGGCAGCCGCGCGGGAGCCAGTCGCAGAGGGGCCGAGCGGGGGCGGGGAGGTACCGGGGGGGCGTACCGGGGGCAGCCGCGCGGAGCCAGTCGCAGAGGGCCTGGCCGCCGTCCCCGTGGATCCGGTCGGCCCCGTCGGCAGCACCGCCAGGCGCTGGGGCCCCCGCAGCGACCCGGCCACCGCGGCCAGCAGCGTCTCCAGCCGTTCACCAGCCCCCTGCGAGGGACAGGCAGCCATGGGACCCAGGGGTCCAGGCCCCCAGCTCCCTGCTCTAACCACTAGCCCCCACTCCTCCCCGAGCCAGGAGAACCCGGGCGTCCTGGCTCCCAGCTCTAACCACTAGCCCCCACTCTCCTCCCCAAGCCAGAGAACCCGGGCGTCCTGCTCCCAGCTCTAACCACTAGCCCCCACTCCCCTCCCCGAGCCAGGGAGAACCCGGGCGTCCTGGCTCCAGCTCTAACCACTAGCCCCCACTCTCCTCCCCAAGCCAGGAGAACCCGGGCGTCCTGGCTCCCAGCTCCCTGCTCTAACCACTAGGCCCCACCTCAGCCCCCGCGCTGGGGTAACGAGACGGCCTCTCTGCAGCCGCGGCTGGAAGGCCTGTGCTAGGCTGTACCAAAGCCGCCTTGGGCAGCCAGGCTGAAGAGCAGCAGCCGTCCCCAGGGCCTGGAGTCGGGACTCACGTTCCACCTACACCCGGCTGTGCGGGGGACGCCTGAGACCCCGGCACCGGAGAAGGACCCAGCTCCGGGAGGGGCACAGAAACGCGCTGGCGCGGGATCCTCTGCCCCGACACTCGCCGGTGGGCCGGCCGGGACCCGGGCTCTGGTCCCTGCGCCGGGTGCCATCAGCCACGGCGGGGGAGCGGGTCAGGCCACGTCAGGCTGGGTTCGGGCGTGGCACCGCGCCCCGGCGGAGCGAGCCAGCAAGGCTCCGGGTTCGTTGCCAGGGGGCTCGGGAACGGGGGGCCCGCAGGAGGCACAGAAGGAAGACAAGGCTGGAGGAGGCCCAGGAGGGGAAGGAAAGAACTCGGCTCCCGGGAGCCCACGGCCAGACAGACGGACGCCGCCAGGAAGCCTGCCTGTGTCAGGACGGCGGAGCGTGCCCGTGTGCTCGGCCCAGGCAGCACCCGGGGCCGGGGCTGGGAACGGGCAATCCAGGGGGGCGTGGGACCAGCGCGAGGCCAAGACCCTGCCAGCCTCGCGGCTGGTGCACCCCGAGCCTAGGGAAATTCACAGGGTGGCACCCTGAGCCTAGGGATGGGGTGGGGGTGGAAAATTCACAGGGTGGCACCCTGAGCCCTAGGGATGGGGTGGAAATTCACAGGGTGGAAATGTCTCTGAGCCTAGGGGATGGGGGGGGGTGGAAATTCACAGGGTGGCACCCTGAGCCCTAGGGATGGGGTGGGGGTGGAAATTCACAGGGTGGCACCTGAGCCCTAGGGATGGGGGTGGAAATTCACAGGGTGGCACCCTGAGCCCTAGGGATGGGGTGGGGGGTGGAAATTCACAGGGTGGCACCCTGAGCCCTAGGGATGGGGTGGGGGTGGAACCACAGGGTGGCACCCTGAGCCCTAGGGATGGGGGGGTGGAAATTCACAGGGTGGCACCCTGAGCCCTAGGGATGGGGGTGGGGGTGGAACACAGGGTGGCACCCTGAGCCTAGATGGGGGGTGGAAATTCACAGGGTGGCACCCTGAGCCCTAGGGATGGGGGGGTGGAAATTCACAGGGTGGCACCCTGAGCCCTAGGGATGGGGTGGAAATTCACAGGGTGGCACCCTGAGCCCTAGGGATGGGGTGGAAATTCACAGGGTGGCACCCTGAGCCCTAGGGATGGGGGTGGGGGGTGAATGCTGAGGGCAGTACCCTGAGCCCTAGGGATGGGGGGGGGGTGGAAATTCACAGGGTGGCACCCTGAGCCCTAGGGATGGGGGGTGGAAATTCACAGGGTGGCACCCTGAGCCCTAGGGATGGGGTGGGGTGGAAATTCACAGGGTGGCACCCTGAGCCCTAGGGATGGGGTAAAGGTGCTATCCCTGCAGTGTGGAAGGGAGAATGAAATTTGTGCAGGTAAAAGGGGAGACCCCCGGCATCCTGACTCCCAGCGCCCTGCTCTGACCATGACCACTAGGCCCCACTCCCTCCCCGCCCCAGGGGAGACCCCCGGCATCCTGACTCCCAGCGCCCTGCTCTGACCACTAAGCCCCACTCCTCCCCGCCCCCAGGGGAGACCCCGCATCCGGACTCCCAGCGCCCTGCCTGACCACTAGGCCCCACTCCCCTCCCCCGCCCCAGGGGAGACCCCGGCATCCTGACCCCAGCGCCCTACTCTGACCACTAGCCCCCACTCCTCCCCACCCCAGGGGAGACCCCCCGGCATCCTGACTCCCAGCGCCCTGCTCTGACCACTAGGCCCCACTCCTCCCCGCCCCAGGGGAGACCCCGGCATCCTGACTCCCAGCGCCCTGCTCTGACCACTAGGCCCCACTCCCCTCCCCGCCCCAGGGGAGACCCCCGCATCCTGACTCCCAGCGCCCTGCTCCCCCCAACCACCAGCCCCACTCCCCTCCCCGCCCCAGGGGAGACCCCCGGCATCCCGACTCCCAGCGCCCTGCTCTGACCACTAGGCCCCACTCCTCCCCACCCCAGGGGAGACCCCCGGCACCCTGACTCCCAGCGCCCTGCTCTGACCACCAGCCCCACTCCCCTCCCCACCCCAGGGGAGACCCCGGCATCCTGACTCCCAGCGCCCTGCCTGGTTCACTAGGCCCCACTCCCCTCCCGCCCCAGGGGAGACCCCGGCATCCTGACTCCCAGCGCCCCTGCCTGGACCACTAGGCCCCACTCCCCTCCCCGCCCCAGGGGAGACCCCCGGCATCCTGACTCCCAGCGCCCTACTCTGACCACTAGCCCCCACTCCCCTCCCCACCCCAGGGGAGACCCCGGGCATCCTGACTCCCAGCGCCCTGCTCTGACCACTAGGCCCCACTCCCCTCCCCGCCCCAGGGAGACCTCGGCATCCTGACTCCCAGCGCCCTGCTCTGACCACTAGGCCCCCCACTCCCCTCCCCGCCCCAGGGGAGACCCCGGCATCCTGACTCCCAGCGCCCTACTCTGACCACTAGCCCCCCACTCCCCTCCCCACCCCAGGGGAGACCCCCGGCATCCTGACTCCCAGCGCCCTGCTCTGACCACTAGGCCCCACTCCTCCCCGCCCCAGGGGAGACCCCTGCATCCTGGCTCCTCCCAGCTCCCTGCTCTGACCACTAGCCCCCACTCCTCCCCGCCCCAGGGGAAACCCCCGGCATCCTGGCTCCCCGCTCCCTGCCCTGACCACTAGCCCCTGGCCCCCTCCCCGGGCGCACTGACCTGTAGCTGGTGGGGGTGGGGCCGGCCGGCCCAGCATTCCGGCTCAGGCGGGCGCACAGCTGGCTCAGCATCGCCTCTGGCGCTGGCCCCGGTCCCGCGGCCCCGGTGAAGTGGGCGATGACCAGGCAGCCGGCGGGGGGAGAAGGCCGATTGACCAGGGTGGGCGCCTCAGCCCTGGGCCAGCGCCGCCTGGGAGGGGCACTGGCCGCCAGGGGCAGGCCCCTCCCACCACTGCCAGACCCCACCCCCTGCAAGCCCTCCAAGCCCCACCCCTCCTCCAGGCCCCTCCCACTGCAACCCCGGCCAGAGACCCACACCCATCCCCTCCAGGGCTTCAAGCTCCGCCCTTCCTCCAGGCCCCTCCCAGCAGGCCCTTCAACCCCCCAGCTCCTCTCCACCCTACCTGGGTGGCACAAACTCCCCCCACTGGCCTCACCAGCTGACAAAGCCAAGCCGGCCGCCAGGCCTGCCTGTCACCACGAAGAGCCCGCCTCTGCCCCGCGCGCCGGGGGCCGCGTCCGCACTCCGCCCATTGGCCCGGTGGCCAGCAGCTTGGCCCGGGCGCAGAACTGCCGCTGCCGCAGGTCCTGAAGGCGCCTTTGTAGCCTCGCCCCTCCTCCTCCTCCCTCATCCCCCGAGGGCTCCAGTCCGGCCTGCGGCGCTGAGACAGCGTCAGCAAACCCCAGGGTCTGGGCTCCCAACATCTGCTCTAGCCACTAGCCCCCACTGCCCCTCCCAGGAGCCAGCAGAGCTCCCTGAGCCCTGGGCTCCTGCTTTCCAGCCGCTTACTCCGGAGCAGCTGCTGTTGGAGGGGCGCCCACAGATCCTGCAGCACCAACCCCAAACTCCTCCAGCCCCTGACGCATGTGGCCGGCCTCTGGGCCACGCCACCCCACTGGCCGGAGTACCTGGGGGTGGAGAGAAGAGCTGTGAGGGGGACACGGGGACCCTAGCAGATCCCACCGCACACACCACCTCCTGGCCCGTTACCTGCGGATGGATGCCACTCCCGGGTGCTGGCCCAGCCCGCCCTTCAGATCCGCCATCTTGCGCTGAGCTTCCTCTCCGACTCGGCCGCAAAATCTGCCTCCAGGCGTCCGGCACCAGACCCTGCCCCCCACAGACAGGTCAGAGACCTCCGCATCCCACTGCTGCCCCTGAATCAGCCAGCTCCCTCCCCGGGGCCAGATCCCTGTGTCCCGTTCCCCAGCCAGCCCTCCGGGGCCAGATCCCCGTGTCCCCGGCTCTCAGCCACAGGCCCTCCTCGCCGCATCCCCGTGTCCCGGCTCCCTCCCCAGCCAGGCCCTCCGCCGTAGTGTCCCGTTCCCCAGCCACCTCCGGCCAGATCCTCGGTCCCTTGCCTCCTCAGCCAGGGCCCTCCGGGGCCAGATCCCCCGTGTCCCCGTTCCCCAGCCAGGCTCCCCTCCAAAGCCAGATCCCCGTGTCCCGTTCCCAGCCAGGCCCTGCGCTGGAGGGGCGGGCGCAGTTACCCGAAGAAATCCGGCTCGCGGAAGGAGAAGAAGGCAGAGGCAGCAGAGTCCCGTGGGCTGCTGAGGGTATTGCATGGCTCTCAGCCCCGTGATGGAGCCATGCCCTGGAGGATACGACTTCACCTGCAGAGGGCAAGCAGGACACCGTCAGCCCCATGAGATGGAGCCCGGCGCCCGAGGGATCCCACCGCACCCACCAATATCAGCAGCACGGAGACTTCCGTTGCTCTCAGCCATCGCGAGTGGCTCCTGTCCCCGGGCACAAGGCTTGAGCAAGCCAACAGGCAGCGTGTCGGACAGTCCTGCACCAGCGCCCCCTGGGGGCTTCACCCCATCACCGTAAGGAATCCCAGTGCTCCCACCAACTCCATTCTAAGGCACCCTGCAGCCCGCCTCTCGAGGCTGTCCTGCCTCCAGGCTGCCTCATGCAGGGCAACGGGTTGGGCTCCTACACGGGGATGCGATTATGGATGACAAAGCACCAATGCTAGTAGCTGCAGGCTGCAGCACTGCACTCAGCTGTCCACAGTGAAATCAGCAAACCCCACCGCTGCCATCCACTAACTGCCAGGGAAGATTCAGCAGGCAGGTCCCTCGTGAGGCCAGGGGTGTCAAGGTGCCGGCCAGGTGGCAGGGACACTTGCCCCTGCCCCACCCCGGCACGGCTGCCGGGGCGCTGGCGGTGCTCACCCACTCACACGCGGGGGGCGTCCCTCGCAGGGAGTATTCGCGGGTGGCCAGCCGTAGCGCCCCTCCCCAAAATGCCCACGAAGAGCCGGCTCGCCCATCTCCGAGAGGCACAGCTCCAGCTGCCGGGAGAGACCAGAGTCAGCCCCGTGGGGTCGACCCAACCCCGCCCCGCCCCGAGGCCTCTCCCACCGGTCCTGCCGCGCTCCTCCTCGGTGATGCCCCAGCGCAGGCCGACGCTCCCGGCAGCGCCAGGCGGTGGGGGGCGGCGCGGGCCCCGCAGGGGCGGAGCACGGCCCGGAGCGAGGACGCGGCCCGCCGGGCTTCTGTCCCAGACTGGCGAGGGAGGATGAACAGCTGACGCTGCGCCACCCGCGGGGGGGACCGCCGATTCCTGGCGGCGGGGGGGGACCCTGTCCGGGCCCCCGAGCCCCCCACAGCCCCTCAGACCCCCATTGGTCCCTGCCCCCCACTGATCCCAACAGCTCCCCCAGACTAGCCCTCGACCCCCCACTTCTGCCCCCGCCTCCCCCCAGCCCAGTTTCCACTGGGTGAGGCCAGCGCCCCCATTCCTCTCCCCAACTGAGCCCAGGCCCAGCCGCTCCCTCACCTGGCTGCGGGGTGGGGCAGAGCAGTGGGCGGTGGGGGGCTCACGGAGCCCCCTGGGGGGACCCTGGCGGGGGGGGCCCCGTGGATCTGGTCCAAGGCCGCCCACGTGCTCCAGGATGGGCGGCGCCGCGCACAGCCAGGGACCCAGGGAGGGAGGAGGGGTTATAGGATCGGACCTCCTGCGCCCGCCGTGGGGCCGAGACTCACCTGAGCACCTGCTCACTCAGCACGGACACCTCCACCTCGTCCGCCCGGCCCCGGGGCGGCCTGCAACGACAGGGCACGGCCTCAGCCGGGGGGCTCCGGGCACCCCACATCCACGGGAGACCCCGCCTCCCCAGTTCCCCCGGGTTCCCGCACTGCCCCACTCCCCAGGGACCCTGCCGCAGGGACCCCTGACCCGCCACAGGAAGGCCCCCAGTTCCTGGAATCTCCAAGCATTCCCTTGCCTGCTCCCGCACCCGAAGGAGTCCCTGTCCTTTGCCCCCAGAGAGCCCCACAGCCCCTCTCCCTGCCCCCCCAAGGCCTGGGTGACAGCGCTCCCTGTACATGGGCTCTCGGCCAGCTGAGCAGCAGGGCACCCATCGCTGGGCTCTGTCCCCTACGGGTGGTGCCCGCCACACGTCCTGCAGACAGCAAAATGTATTCCGCACACGGGGTGCAGACGAGACTGGGGGGACATCGCTGGGGACGGCCTTCTCCTGCCGGGAGGCACGGCCAGGGAGCGCGCAAACCCTACCCCACGCACGGTGGGTCCCCCAGGGTAACAGCTGGGGCCCCCAGCCCTGCCCCGGGCAACAACCAGAGCCCCCCGGCCCCCCGGGCAATAACCGGAGCCCCCAGACCCCCGCCCCGGGCAACAACCGGAGCCCCCGAGACCCTCCCCGGGTACACAACCGGAGCTCCCCAGACCCCCCGGGCAACAGGCCGAGAGTTGGGGGCGCGGGGGGCCTCTACCGCCAGGACGACAGGGTGAGGTTCACGCCAAGGAGGCAGTGGGGGCCACGCGATCCCGCAGCAGCTGCAGGGCAGGGCCGGCCTCCCAGGCCTCGGAGCTGGGGCTCAGCACGAGCAGGGCGTCCACCTGGGGGGGTAGGTGAGTGCGTGCCCAGCCCCCCCATGTCCCGATCCCCAGCCCGGCCGGCGCCCCACTTCCCGCCTACCCCCCAGCCCGGCGTCAGCCCCCCCCCGCCTCCCGCCTCCCCCCAGCCCGGCCGGCGCCCCCCGTCCCCCGCCTCCCCTCTCCAGCCCCGGCCGGCGCCCCCCCGCCTCCCGTCTACCCCCCCCCCCAGCCCAGCCGGCGCCCCCGCCTCCCGCCTCCCCTCTCAGCCCGGCCGGCGCCCCGCCTGCCCCCGCCCTCCCCCCAGCCCAGCCGGCGCCCCCCCCCGCCTCCCGCCTCCCCCCAGCCCGCCGGCGCCCCCCCCGCCTCCCCCCCAGCCGCCCGTGGCCCGGCGCCCCCCCGCTCCTCCCGCTCCCCCCCCAGCCCGGCCGGCGCCCCCCGCCTCCCCCCAGCCCGGCCGGCGCCCTCACCCGCCCCAGCCCCGGCCCCCCAGCCCGCCGGTGCCCCCCCCCTCACCCTCCTGCCTCCTCCCCAGCCCCGCCCTCACCTGCCCCCCAGCCCGACTCACCGGCTCCCCGACGAGCGCCCAGGTCCCCAGAGGACGCCGGCCGAGGGTGCTGGAGCTGCTGATGGACTCCTCCGTGGCCTGGGGGCAGACATGGGGAGCTCAGAGGCCAAGAGGGGTACAGCCGGGATTCCCACAGGCCCCAGGGGTGGTAGAGGAGATGAAGGGGAGGAGGGGGGCATGAGAAGGGGGACGGGAAGCGAACCGGGGTCACTGACCCGCCTGGTACAGGCTCTGCACCGTCCCAGCAGCGACCAGCCGAGGCCGTGCGCCTCCTCCCAGCCGCGGTCCGTACAGCACCAGGCGCGCCTGCTCCGCCACCGCCCCGGTCGCATCAGCGCCAGGAGCAGGGGCCACCTCCAGCGCCGGGGAGAGGGGCGCTGGCCGGCACGGCCCCGCACCCCCCCTCTGAGCCCCGGCGGGGCACGGAAGCCGGGCGCGCTGGCCCCCCCGCACGCCCTCGACCCCGGGGCGGGGCACCGCAGGCCGGCATCGCCCCCCCCGCACGCCCCCGGCCCCCGCGGGGCCCCGAGCCAGCCCCAGCCCCCCCCGCATGCCCTCGACCCCGGCGGGCACCGAGCGCCGGGCACGGCCCCGCACGTCCCTCTCGGACGGCTGGGCACCGGAGCCGGGCACGGCCCCCCCCGCACGCCCCCCCCCCCCCATCCCCGCGGGGTACCGAGCCGGGCACGGCCCCCCCCGCACGCCCCATCCCCGCGGGGCCCCCGAGCCAGGCCCGTCCCTCCCCCGCATGCTCCTCATCCTCAAGGCACCGAGCCGGGCACGGCCCCCCCCCCCGCACGCCCCCATCCCCGCGGGGGCACCGAGAGCCGGGCACGGCCCCCCCCCGCACGCCCCATCCCCGCGGGGCACCGAGCGCCAGGCCCCGCCCCCCCGAGACGCCCCGGACGCCCCCATCCTCATGGGCATCGAGCGGGCACGGCCCCGCATGCCCCCATCCCCGCGGGGTGTCCGAAGGCCGGGCACGGCCCCCCGCACGCCCCCATCCCCGCGGGCCCGAGCCAGGCCCGGCCCCCCCCCCGCACGCCCCCATCCCCGGCACGGCCGGCACGGCCCCCCCCCCCGAAGACACGCCCCCATCCCCGCGGGGCACCGAGCCGGGCACGGCCCCCCCGCACGCCCCATCCCCGTTGGGCACCCGGCCGGGCACGGCCCCCCCGCACGCCCCCATCCCGGCGCGCGCGCGCGCGCGCGCGCGGGGCACTCGGAGGCCGGGCACGGCCCCGCACGCCCCATCCCCCGCGGGGCACCGAGCCGGCACGGCCCCCGCACGCCCCCCATCCCCGCGGGCACCGGAGCCGGGCACGGCCCCCGCGCACGCCCCGGATCCCCGGCGGGACACCGGAGCGCCTGGCACGTCCCCCCCGCACGGCCCCCCGTCCGCACGGGCACCCGAGCTGGGCACGGCCCCCCGCACGCCCCCATCTCCCGCGGGGGCACCGAGCGTCGGCACGGCCCCCCGCACGCCCCCCATCCCCGCGGGCCCGCAGCCGGGCACGGCCCCCCTCACAGACGGCTCCCCGTCATTCCCTGCACGGGCACTGAGGCTGCACTGGCCCCCGGTGACCGCCTCGTATCCTCATAGACTGGAGCGTGGCACGGCCCCCCGCATCGCCCCCCATCCGCGGGGTAACGGGGCCGAGTACGTCCCCCCGGATCCGCCCCCCATCCGCCTGCACGAGCCGGGCATCGGTTCTCGCACCATGCCTCCCCCACGCACGTCACCGGGGTGCACTGAGTTGGGCACCTGGCCCCCTGATGACCCCGTCCCCACGGGTGACCGTCGTGGCATTAGCCGCCCCGTCCGCCGGTTCACCCACATGGTTCCCATGAGCCCCAGGTGGCGTGTCGGGCCGGGGGATTTGTCCAGCGGAAGACGGAGGACACAGGCCAGGCTGAGGGTGCGGCCTGGACAGGGGGAAGAGGCTGGGGCCGGCAGAGAGGCCGACGGCCGCATTCAGGGTCCTGCCGCTTTTAGCGCACAGGAGGCCTTGGGTCTGGGCACAGGCCCTGGGGGTGGGGGTCATTAGAGGTCCCCAACGGTCTCCTCTGTCCAGCCCATCCTCGATCACATAGTTCCCTCTCCCGACATGTCTCTTCAGCCCTCCCCAGATTCCTCCTCATCTAGCCCTCTCGACATCCCCGTGTTAGGCCCCTCAGGTCTCCCCAGCCCTGCTCCCACGCACTCCCCACCCCAGCCCCCCATCCCCTTGCTGGGCCCTCAGGCCCCAGCTCCCGAGCCCCGCCACCTCCCCGATCCAGCCCCCCCACATCCCCTGCTAGCCCCTCTTCTGCCAGGCTCCCCAGCCTGGCTCCCGCCACCTCCCCGACACCCAGCCCCCACATCCCCGGCGGGCCCCTCAGGTTCCCCAGCCCCGTCTCGCCGTACCTCCTCACCCAGCCCCCGACATCCCTCGCCACCCCCTCAGGCCCCCCGAGCCCCGTTCCCGCCACCTCCCCTCACCCAGCCCCCCCCACACCCCCTTACCAGCCCCCCTCAGGCCCCCCCAGCCCCGTTCCCGCCACCTCCCCTCACCCAGCCCCCCCACACCCCCTTACCAGTCCGCCTCAGGCCCCCCCAGCCCCGTTCCCACCACCTCCCCTCACCCAGCCCCCCACATCCCCCTTGCCAGCCCCCTTTGTGCCCCCCAACTAGCCCCCCTCACGCCCCGTCCCCCCTCACGCCCCCGCCCGCGGGGCCTCACTTGGCTTTCCGCAGGCGCTGTTTCTCCGCCTTGATGGCGCGGAAGACGCAGGGGATGGTCAGGGCGGCGTGAAGCTCCCGGCGCGTCCAGCCCGGGCGCGCCCGCCTCCCCGCGTGCGTCCCCGTGCGCGTCCGCCAGCGCCACATCAGGGCCCGCAGCAGCGCCATGTTGGAGGGCAGGGGGCTGTCTGGGGGGAGAGATGGTGCCCCTCAGTCCTGCCCCCCGGCCGCCAGCCCCCTCCCTCCCGCCCCCCCCGGAACACCTCAGTCCTGCCCCCCGGCCGCCAGCCCCCTCCCTCCCCCCCCGGAACCCCTCAGTCCTGCCCCCCGGCCGCCAGCCCCCCCCGGAACCCCGCAGTCCTGCCCCCCGGCCGCCAGCCCCCCCCGGAACCCCGCAGTCCTGCCCCCCGGCCGCCAGCCCCCGCCCCCCCGGAACCCCTCAGTCCTGCCCCCCGGCCGCCAGCCCCTCCCTCCCCCCCCGGAACCCCTCAGTCCTGCCCCCCGGCCGCCAGCCCCCCCCGGAACCCCTCAGTCCTGCCCCCCGGCCGCCAGCCCCCCCCCGGAACCCTCAGTCCTGCCCCCCGGCCGCCAGCCCCCCCCGGAACCCCGCAGTCCTGCCCCCCGGCCGCCAGCCCCTCCCGGAACCCCGCAGTCCTGCCCCCCGGCCGCCAGCCCCCCCCGGAACCCCTCAGTCCTGCCCCCCGGCCGCCAGCCCCCTCCCTCCCCCCGGAACCCCTCAGTCCTGCCCCCCGGCCGCCAGCCCCTCCCGGAACCCCGCAGTCCTGCCCCCCGGCCGCCAGCCCCTCCCGGAACCCCGCAGTCCTGCCCCCCGGCCGCCAGCCCCCCCCGGAACCCCGCAGTCCTGCCCCCCGGCCGCCAGCCCCCGCCCCCCCCGGAACCCCTCAGTCCTGCCCCCCGGCCGCCAGCCCCCTCCCTCCCGCGCCCCCCGGCGCCCCTCAGTCCTGCCCCCCGGCCGCCAGCCCCCTCCCTCCCGCCCCCCCCGGCGCCCCCCAGTCCTACCCCCCGGCCACCAGCCCCCTCCCTCCCGCCCCCCTGAACCCCTCAGTCCTGCCACCCGGCTGCCAGCCCCTCCCTCCTGCCCCCCTGGCTGCCATCGCCCCTCCTTCCCGCCCCCGGCACCTCTGAGTCCCACCCCCGGCCGCCAGCGCCCCTCCCTCCCGCCCATCCCCCAGCGTCCCTCCATCCTGCCCCCCAGCCGCCAGAGCCCCTCCCGCCCCCCGGCCACTTTCCCTTCTGCCCCCCTGCCACCAGCACCCCTCCCTCCGTCCTGCCCCCCAGCTCTCCACAGTCCTGCCCGCCCGTCCCGCTAGCGCCCCTCTGTCCTGCCCCCGGGCACCAGGGCCCCCCTCCTGCCCCCCAGCTGGGAAAGGCCGGCCAAGGGGGCAGCCGCCTCTCGGGGCACGAGGAAACCCGCCGCTCACGCCACGCAGCCTCAGGCGGGGTTCCCGCGGGCCCGCCCGGCTCACCGCGCTGCTCCAGATCCCGCTCCATGCTCTGGACGACTTTCCGCCGCCGCCAGGAACCGGAAGGGGAACTGCCGGCTGCGGGCGATGGAGTCCTGCCAAGTGGGGGCTGTTAGGGGGGACCCCAGGCCCCCCGTCATCCTGCTGGGGCCGAGGGGTCTGGGGCTGGAATTCAGGGTCCCTGGGGTTGTGCGGCGCTGGGAGTCCGGGGGCAGGGGGCTCAGGGCTGCCCTGGGAGGACTCGGGGGAGGCTCGGGGCCGTACCTGGGGGACTCGGGGCCATACCTGGGAGGGGAGACCAGGAGGGGAGCTTGGGGCCGTACCTATGGGGTCCCGGGGGGGCTCAGGGCCATACCTAGGGGGTCCCGGGGGGGCTCGGGGCCATACCGGGGGGGCCCGGGGCTGTACCTGGGGGGTTCTGGGGGGGGCTCAGGGCCATACCGGGGGGGGCCCGGGGCCGTACCCGGGGGGACCGGGGGTGGGGGCTCGGGGCCGTACCTGGAGGGGGCCCGGGGGGGCTCAGGGCCACACCGGGGGGCCGGCTCAGGGCCATACCTGGGGGTGCCCGGGGCCGTACCGGGGGGGAGATGGTGAGGGGGGCTCGGGGCCGTACCTGGGGGGACCGGGCATGGGGGCTCGGGGCCGTACCTGGAGGGGACCGGGGGGGGGCTCAGGGCCATACCGGGAGGGACCGGGGGCGGCTCGGGGCCGTACCGGGGAGGCTCGGGGCTGTACCTGGGCAGGCCGGGGGGCTCAAGGCCATACCAGGGGGGGCTCGGGGCTGTACCTGGGGGGGCCGGGGGGGCTCAGGGCCATACCGGGGGGGGGCTCGGGGCTGTACCTGGGGGGGCCGGGGGGGGCTCAGGGCCGTACCGGGGGGGGCTCGGGGCTGTACCTGGGGAGACCGGGGGGGGGCTCAGGGCCATACCGGGGGGCTCGGGGCCGTACCTGGGAGGGTCCGGGGGGGCTCAGGGCCGTACCTGGGGGGCCCCGGGGGGGAGGCCGGGGGGACCGGGGGGCTCAGGGCCGTACCTGGGGGGGCCCGGGGGGAGGCCGGGGGGACCGGGGGGGCTCAGGGCCGTACCTGGGGGGGGTGCGGGGGGGAGGCCGGGGGGACCGGGGGGGCTCAGGGCCGTACCTGGGGGGCCCGGGGGGGGAGGCCGGGGGGACCGGGGGGGCTCAGGGCCGTACCTGGGGGAGTCCGGGGGGGAGGCCAGGGGGACCGGGGGGGCCGGGGGGAGGCCAGGGGGCCGGGGGGGCCGGGGGGGAGGCCAGGGGGCCGGGGGGGCCGGGGCCCTAACCTGGCTCTGCAGCCGGCCGAGCAGGCGCTGGTGGTGCCGCTCGCTCACGCCGGCCCGGATGACGCTGCGCAGGTTCCGGAGCATGGCCATGAACGGCAGCTTCCCGCGTCTGCGGGCAGAGACGGGGGTCAGGGGCCCAGCCCCACGGGCCGATCACAGGCCGGCGCCTCCCTCGCGGCCCCCCCAGGACACTGCCGGGCCCCACCGATCAGCTCCTCCCACACGGCGGCCGTGTTCCCCCGCCGGCTGAGCTCACGGTCCCAGGTCTGGGGCTGCGGGAGCTTCATCCGGGTCCCGGCCCGGGCGGGGTCCCAGGGCCCCGGCAGGCGGCTCCGGGAGAAGGCGCTGAGGTCCGAGGGGTACCTGGGGGGCAGAGACGCGGGTCAGGGAGAGCTGGGCTCTGCCCCAGGCCGGGGGGGCGCCAGGGTCCCCCCAGGGCTCTCACCTGCGGCCCAGCAGACTCATGACGAGATGGGCCGGCTTGGAGATGTGCAGCCGCTGGACGAGGGTCCTCAGGGACGAGGGGCCCTTCCCTCGCGGCTCCTTGGGCGGGACGCTCTCGAACTGCGGGAGACACCCCGAGAACCCGGAGAGCTGGCTCCGCCCCCCTGTAACCGCTAGGCCCTGCTCCCCCCTCGACAGGGAGAGAACCCGGGAGTGCTGGCTCCGCCCTGCTGTAACCACTAGGCCCTGCTCCCCCCTCGACAGGGAGAGAACCCGGGAGAGCTGGCTCCGCCCCCTGTAACCGCTAGGCCCTGCTCCCCCTCGACAGGGAGAGAACCCGGGAGTGCTGGCTCCGCCCTGCTGTAACCGCTAGGCCCTGCTCCCCCCCCAGACAGGGAGAGAACCCAGGAGTGCTGGCTCCTCCCCCCGCTGTAACCGCTAGGCCCTGCTCCCCCCCCAGACAGGGAGAGAACCCAGGAGTGCTGGCTCCTCCCCCCGCTGTAACCGCTAGGCCCTGCTCCCCCCCCAGACAGGGAGAGAACCCAGGAGTGCTGGCTCCGCCCCGCTGTAACCACTAGGCCCTGCTCCCCCCCCCCTCCCCCAGACAGGGAGAGAACCCAGGAGTGCTGGCTCCGCCCCCCCGCTGTAACCACTAGGCCCTGCTCCCCCCCCCCCTCCCCCAGACAGGGAGAGAACCCAGGAGTGCTGGCTCCGCCCCCCCGCTGTAACCGCTAGACCCTGCTCCCCCACCCTGACAGGGAGAGAACCCGGGAGTGCTGGCTCTCCCCCTGTAACCGCTAGGCCCTGCTCCCCCACCCTGACAGGGAGAGAACCCGGGAGTGCTGGCTCTGCCCCGCTGTAACCGCTAGACCCTGCTCCCCATCCAGACAGGGAGAGAACCCGGGAGTTGCTGGCTCCGCCCCCCGCTGTAACCGCTAGGCCCTGCTCCCCCCCCGGCCAGGGAGAGAACCCGGGAGTGCTGGCTCCGCCCCCCCGCTGTAACCGCTAGGCCCTGCTCCCCCCTCGACAGGGAGAGAACCCAGGAGTGCTGGCTCCGCCCTGCTGTAACCACTAGGCACTGCTCCCCCCCCCCCCCCCCCGACAGGGAGAGAACCCAGGAGTGCTGGCTCCGCCCCGCTGTAACCGCTAGGCCCTGCTCCCCCCCCTCCCCCGACAGGGAGAGAACCCGGGAGTGCTGGCTCCTCCCCCCGCTGTAACCACTAGGCCCTGCTCCCCTCCCCCGACAGGGAGAGAACCCGGGAGTGCTGGCTCCTCCCCCCGCTGTAACCGCTAGGCCCTGCTCCCCCACCCTGACAGGGAGAGAACCCGGGAGTGCTGGCTCCGCCCCCCTGTAACCGCTAGACCCTGCTCCCCCTCCAGACAGGGAGAGAACCCGGGAGTGCTGGCTCCGCCCCCCTGTAACCGCTAGGCCCTGCTCCCCCCCCAGACAGGGAGAGAACCCGGGAGTGCTGGCTCCGCCCCCCTGTAACCGCTAGACCTTGCTCCCCCCCCAGACAGGGAGAGAACCCGGGAGTGCTGGCTCCGCCCCCCTGTAACTGCTAGGCCCTGCTCCCCCACCCTGACAGGGAGAGAACCCGGGAGTGCTGGGTCCTCCCTCCCCCCGCTGTAACCGCTAGACCCTGCTCCCCCCTCGACAGGGAGAGAACCCAGGAGTGCTGGCTCCGCCCCCCTGTAACCGCTAGGCCCTGCTCCCCCTCCAGACAGGGAGAGAACCCGGGAGTGCTGGCTCCGCCCCCCCTGTAACCGCTAGGCCCTGCTCCCCCCCCAGACAGGGAGAGAACCCGGGAGTGCTGGCTCCGCCCCCCTGTAACCGCTAGGCCCTGCTCCCCCCTCGACAGGGAGAGAACCCGGGAGTGCTGGCTCCGCCCCCCTGTAACCGCTAGGCCCTGCTCCCCCCTCGACAGGGAGAGAACCCGGGAGTGCTGGCTCCTCCCCCCCCTGTAACCGCTAGGCCCTGCTCCCCCCTCGACAGGGAGAGAACCCGGGAGTGCTGGCTCCTCCCCCCCCTGTAACCGCTAGGCCCTGCTCCCCCCTCGACAGGGAGAGAACCCGGGAGTGTTGGCTCCTCCCCCCGCTGTAACCGCTAGGCCCTGCTCCCCCCTTGACAGGGAGAGAACCCGGGAGTGCTGGCTCCTCCCCCCCCTGTAACCGCTAGGCCCTGCTCCCCCCCCAGACAGGGAGAGAACCCGGGAGTGCTGGCTCCTCCCCCCGCTGTAACCACTAGGCCCTGCTCCCCCCCCCCCCCGACAGGGAGAGAACCCGGGAGTGCTGGCTCTGCCCCGCTGTAACCGCTAGACCCTGCTCCCCCTCCAGACAGGGAGAGAACCCGGGAGTGCTGGCTCCGCCCCCCCGCTGTAACCGCTAGGCCCTGCTCCCCCCCCGGCCAGGGAGAGAACCCGGGAGTGCTGGCTCCGCCCCCCCGCTGTAACCGCTAGGCCCTGCTCCCCCCTCGACAGGGAGAGAACCCAGGAGTGCTGGCTCCGCCCTGCTGTAACCACTAGGCCCTGCTCCCCCCCCCCCCCCGACAGGGAGAGAACCCAGGAGTGCTGGCTCCGCCCCGCTGTAACCGCTAGGCCCTGCTCCCCCTCCTCCCCCGACAGGGAGAGAACCCGGGAGTGCTGGCTCCTCCCCGCGCTGTAACCACTAGGCCCTGCTCCCTCCCCCAACAGGGAGAGAACCCGGGAGTGCTGGCTCCTCCCCCCGCTGTAACCGCTAGGCCCTGCTCCCCCACCCTGACAGGGAGAGAACCCGGGAGTGCTGGCTCCGCCCCCCTGTAACCGCTAGACCCTGCTCCCCCTCCAGACAGGGAGAGAACCCGGGAGTGCTGGCTCCGCCCCCCTGTAACCGCTAGGCCCTGCTCCCCCCCCCAGACAGGGAGAGAACCCGGGAGTGCTGGCTCCGCCCCCCTGTAACCGCTAGGCCCTGCTCCCCCCCCCAGACAGGGAGAGAACCCGGGAGTGCTGGCTCCGCCCCCCTGTAACCGCTAGGCCCTGCTCCCCCCCCAGACAGGGAGAGAACCCGGGAGTGCTGGCTCCGCCCCCCTGTAACTGCTAGGCCCTGCTCCCCCACCCTGACAGGGAGAGAACCCGGGAGTGCTGGGTCCTCCCTCCCCCCGCTGTAACCGCTAGACCCCTGCTCCCCCCTCGACAGGGAGAGAACCCAGGAGTGCTGGCTCCGCCCCCCTGTAACCGCTAGGCCCTGCTCCCCCCCTCGACAGGGAGAGAACCCAGGAGTGCTGGCTCCGCCCCCCTGTAACCGCTAGGCCCTGCTCCCCCCTCGACAGGGAGAGAACCCGGGAGTGCTGGCTCCTCCCCCCCCTGTAACCGCTAGGCCCTGCTCCCCCCTCGACAGGGAGAGAACCCGGGAGTGCTGGCTCCTCCCCCCCCTGTAACCGCTAGGCCCTGCTCCCCCCTCGACAGGGAGAGAACCCGGGAGTGTTGGCTCCTCCCCCCGCTGTAACCGCTAGGCCCTGCTCCCCCCTCGACAGGGAGAGAACCCGGGAGTGCTGGCTCCTCCCCCCCCTGTAACCGCTAGGCCCTGCTCCCCCCCAGACAGGGAAAAAACCCGGGAGTGCTGGCTCCGCCCCGCTGTAACCGCTAGGCCCTGCTCCCCCCTCGACAGGGAGAGAACCCGGGAGTGCTGGCTCCTCCCCCCCCTGTAACCGCTAGGCCCTGCTCCCCCCTCGACAGGGAGAGAACCCGGGAGTGCTGGCTCCTCCCCCCGCTGTAACCACTAGGCCCTGCTCCCCCCCCCCCCCGACAGGGAGAGAACCCGGGAGTGCTGGCTCCGCCCCCCCGCTGTAACCGCTAGGCCCTGCTCCCCCCTCGACAGGGAGAGAACCCGGGAGTGCTGGCTCCGCCCCGCTGTAACCTCTAGGCCCTGCTCCCCCCCCCCCCCCCCCGACAGGGAGAGAACCCAGGAGTGCTGGCTCCGCCCCGCTGTAACCGCTAGGCCCTGCTCCCCCCCCTCCCCCGACAGGGAGAGAACCCGGGAGTGCTGGCTCCTCCCCCCGCTGTAACCGCTAGGCCCTGCTCCCTCCCCCGACAGGGAGAGAACCCGGGAGTGCTGGCTCCTCCCCCCGCTGTAACCGCTAGGCCCTGCTCCCCCACCCTGACAGGGAGAGAACCCGGGAGTGCTGGCTCTGCCCCGCTGTAACCGCTAGACCCTGCTCCCCCTCTAGACAGGGAGAGAACCCGGGAGTGCTGGCTCCGCCCCCCTGTAACCGCTAGGCCCTGCTCCCCCCCCGGCCAGGGAGAGAACCCGGGAGTGCTGGCTCCGCCCCCCTGTAACCGCTAGGCCCTGCTCCCCCCCCGGCCAGGGAGAGAACCCGGGAGTGCTGGCTCCGCCCCCCGCTGTAACCGCTAGGCCCTGCTCCCCCCTCGACAGGGAGAGAACCCAGGAGTGCTGGCTCCGCCCTGCTGTAACCACTAGGCCCTGCTCCCCCCCCCCCCCCCCCCCCCCCCCGACAGGGAGAGAACCCAGGAGTGCTGGCTCCGCCCCGCTGTAACCGCTAGGCCCTGCTCCCCCCCCTCCCCCGACAGGGAGAGAACCCGGGAGTGCTGGCTCCTCCCCCCGCTGTAACCACTAGGCCCTGCTCCCTCCCCCGACAGGGAGAGAACCCGGGAGTGCTGGCTCCTCCCCCCGCTGTAACCGCTAGGCCCTGCTCCCCCACCCTGACAGGGAGAGAACCCGGGAGTGCTGGGTCCTCCCTCCCCCCGCTGTAACCGCTAGACCCTGCTCCCCCTCGACAGGGAGAGAACCCAGGAGTGCTGGCTCCGCCCCCCTGTAACCGCTAGGCCCTGCTCCCCCCTCGACAGGGAGAGAACCCAGGAGTGCTGGCTCCGCCCCCCTGTAACCGCTAGGCCCTGCTCCCCCCTCGACAGGGAGAGAACCCGGGAGTGCTGGCTCCTCCCCCCCCTGTAACCGCTAGGCCCTGCTCCCCCCCAGACAGGGAAAAAACCCGGGAGTGCTGGCTCCGCCCCGCTGTAACCGCTAGGCCCTGCTCCCCCCTCGACAGGGAGAGAACCCGGGAGTGCTGGCCCCTCCCCCCCCTGTAACCGCTAGGCCCTGCTCCCCCCTCGACAGGGAGAGAACCCGGGAGTGCTGGCTCCTCCCCCCCCTGTAACCGCTAGGCCCTGCTCCCCCCTCGACAGGGAGAGAACCCGGGAGTGCTGGCTCCTCCCCCCGCTGTAACCGCTAGGCCCTGCTCCCCCCTCGACAGGGAGAGAACCCGGGAGTGCTGGCTCCTCCCCCCGCTGTAACCACTAGGCCCTGCTCCCCCCCCCCCGACAGGGAGAGAACCCGGGAGTGCTGGCTCCGCCCCCCGCTGTAACCGCTAGGCCCTGCTCCCCCCTCGACAGGGAGAGAACCCGGGAGTGCTGGCTCCGCCCCGCTGTAACCTCTAGGCCCTGCTCCCCCCCCCCCCCCCGACAGGGAGAGAACCCAGGAGTGCTGGCTTTGCCCCGCTGTAACCGCTAGGCCCTGCTCCCCCCCCCTCCCCCGACAGGGAGAGAACCCGGGAGTGCTGGCTCCTCCCCCCGCTGTAACCGCTAGGCCCTGCTCCCTCCCCCGACAGGGAGAGAACCCGGGAGTGCTGGCTCCTCCCCCCGCTGTAACCGCTAGACCCTGCTCCCCCCCCAGACAGGGAGAGAACCCGGGAGTGCTGGCTCCGCCCCCCGCTGTAACCGCTAGGCCCTGCTCCCCCCCCAGACAGGGAGAGAACCCAGGAGTGCTGGCTCCTCCCCCCGCTGTAACCGCTAGGCCCTGCTACTCTCCCCTCCCATTCCCAGACAAGGAGAGAACCCTGCTGGTGCAGTGGGGTGGCAGTGGGGCGCTGTCCGCTCTGTGACCCAGGTCCCCCTGCGCTGGGAGGGGAGATTCTCACTGACTCTCCCACATGTGACCCAGACACCCAGGCGCAGCCCCCCAGGGACAGACAGAGGGAGGGGGGGGGGAGACCAGCGCCTGGCTGGGGGCGGGGCCTGGGAGGGGGCAGGGGCGGTCTGGGAAGCATGGGGAGCGGAGGCTAAGTGGGGGGCCTAGGGCGATGGGCCCCTCCTCTAGGGCGGATCCCTCCTGGCCCCCTTGTAGCCGCGTCCTGCAGGACCAAGAACCCCCTCGACCCCACGGCCAGCGGAGTCGGCTCCTGCTCTGGGGCTGCAGGAGTCTGGGACCCCGACTTGAATCACGCCAGACGCCCGGGCTCCCCGCCCTACCCACTAGGCGCCGCTCCCCTCACCTTTCTCTGCTGCTCCCCGAAGGCCTGGCGCAGCCGGAATCGCCGGGTCCAGGGCGGGGCGGCCGGGAGTCTCGCCGGCCGGGGGCCACGTGCGGGATCCTGGGGTCCCGGCCCGCCCTGGTGGGGCCGCGGGCGCCCCCGGCCTTTGCCGCGGCTCTTGCGGGAATTGTACTTGGCCAGCTGGTAGGCGTCGAACTGCTGGAACTTGTCGGCCAGGCCGGCCCGGAGGCAGTGGGGCAGCGGGGCCCGGGCAGACTCGGCCAGGCTCTGCCGGCGAGGGGGGCAGGTCAGAGCGGGGCTGGGGGGGGGCTCTGCCGGCGAGGGGGGGCAGGTCAGAGCGGGGCTGGGGGGGGCTCTGCCGGCGAGGGGGGGCAGGTCAGAGCGGGGCTGGGGGGGGGCTCTGCCGGCGAGGGGGGGCAGGTCAGAGCGGGGCTGGGGGGGCTCTGCCGGCGAGGAGGGGCAGGTCAGAGCAGGGCAGCGGGGGAGGGGAGGGCCGGCGGAACTGCCCGCCACTGGGCGCAGCTAGGGTGGGGCTGGGGGGGCTCTGCCGGCGAGGGGGGGAGGGGCAGAGCGGGGCAGCGGGGGAGGGGAGGGCCAGCGGAATTGCCCGCCACTGGGCGCAGCTAGGGCGGGGCTGGGGGGGCTCTGCCACCGAGGGGGGGAGGGGCAGAGCGGGGCAGTGGGGGAGGGGAGGGCCGGCGGAACTGCCCGCCACTGGGCGCAGCTAGGGCGGGGCTGGGGGGGCTCTGCCGGCGAGGGGGGGAGGGGCAGAGCGGGGCAGCGGGGGAGGGGAGGGCTGGCGGAACTGCCCGCCACTGGGCGCAGCTAGGGTGGGGCTGGGGGGGCTCTGCTACCGAGGGGGGAGGGGCAGAGCGGGGCAGCGGGGGAGGGGAGGGCGGGTACCTGGAAGAGCGCCACCACCTCGGTCCAGTCGGAGGGCAGCTGCACGGTGGCGCAGACGTAGCGGCGCACGTGGGGCCGGCAGGGCGGGAGCCGGGCAGCCAGCGCCAGCAGGAAGTTGGCCGGGCTCCGTAGGTTCAGCTCCTGGCGGGTGAACAGGGCGACCTGCAGGGGACAAGGGAAACTGAGGCACGGGGCGCCCAACCCCAGAGCTGGACAGCTGAGCCCTCCTCCCCACAGCTCAGCCCACTGCACCCCCCCACCTCCGCTGGCGGGGTCCTGAGCCCAGCCTCCGCCCCCCCCCCACGTACCTTCAGGACGAATTCGGGTTCCAACTGAGCCATCTCCTCACACAGCTCCAGCAGGTGCAGGCGCGTCGGGTCCCCGGGCGTCCCCAGGCTGGGCCCCTCCAACAGCACGCAGCAGGCCAGGTTCACCAGGGCCAGCTGGGGGGGGGGGGGCAGGAAGTGTTAGCAGGATGGACCTGGCTCCCAGCCCCTGTCCTAACCACTAGACCCCACTCCCCTCCCAGAGCCCTGGCTCCCACCCCCTGCTCTAACCACTAGCCCCCACTCCCTCCCCCAGCCCCCCTCCTCTAACCACTAGACCCCACTCCCCTCCCAGAGCCCTGGCTCCCACCCCCCTGCTCTAACCCCTAGCCCCCACTCCGCTCCCAGAGCCCTGGCTCCCACCCCCCTGCTCTAACCACTAGCCCCCACTCCCCTCCCAGAGCCCTGGCTCCCACCCCCCTGCTCTAACCACTAGCCCCCACTCCCCTCCCAGAGCCCTGGCTCCCAGCCCCCTGCTCTAACCACTAGCCCCCACTCCCCTCCCAGAGCCCTGGCTCCCAGCCCCCTGCTCTAACCCCTAGCCCCCACTCCCCTCCCAGAGCCCTGGCTCCCACCCCCCTGCTCTAACCACTAGCCCCCACTCCCCTCCCAGAGCCCTGGCTCCCACCCCCCTGCTCTAACCACTAGCCCCCACTCCCCTCCCAGAGCCCTGGCTCCCAGCCCCCCTGCTCTAACCACTAGCCCCCACTCCCCTCCCAGAGCCCTGGCTCCCACCCCCTGCTCTAACCACTAGCCCCCACTCCCCTCCCAGAGCTGGGAGAACCCAGAAGTCCCCCCCCATCTCTCACCTTTCTCTCTCTCAGGTGCTGCTGGGGGCCCTTCCCGGGGGGCTGGTCAGCACAGGGCTCCCCCTGCCCCGGCGGCTCCTGGCTCGGCTCGGCCGCTGGCTGGGTCAGGCTGTACTGGGGCAGCAAGCCGGGGCCGTCATCAGCCACCTGTGGGGAGAGAGGGGCGTGACCCCTGGAGGGGGGGCCCGGCTGGGCTCTCCAAATTTCCTGCCTCAGTGTCCCCGACCGCTGCCCCCCACAACCCCACCCGAAAGCCCCCCCATCCCTGGGCCCGCCCCCTAGTGGCCGACAGCGGCACTGCAGCCCCAGGCGCCCACCCCTGCCACGAGGTGGCGCCCGGTCTCAGCCCCCTTACCCAGGGCAGCAGCGGGGCTTGGCTGGGGGCCTGGGGCGAGTGTGCAGGGGCGGGGCTCGGGGGCCGGAGCCATGGGAGGGGGCGGAGGAGCCGGGCCCTGGACTCCTCCACCCAGGCGGGGAGCAGGGGGCCGCAGCCCCCCAGGAAGGGGTTCTCCAGCCAGCCGGGGGCAGGGCGGGGGGCGGCCCCCGCAGTCTTCATGGCGGCAGCACCTGGAGAGAGACGGGTGAGAACCCAGGTGTCTGCCCCCCCCCCCCGCGGGAACCGAGGAGTCTGAGCCCCCCCCCGCGGGAACCGAGGAGTCTGAGCCCCCCCCCCCACATGGGAACCGAGGAGTCTGAGCCCCCCCCACATGGGAACCGAGGAGTCTGAGCCCCCCCCCCACATGGGAACCGAGGAGTCTGAGCCCCCCCCACAGGGGAACCGAGGCGTCTGAGCCCCCCCCCCACATGGGAACCGAGGAGTCTGAGCCCCCCCCCGCGGGAACCGAGGAGTCTGAGCCCCCCCCCACATGGGAACCGAGGCGTCTGAGCCCCCCCCCACAGGGAACCGAGGCGTCTGAGCCCCCCCCCACATGGGAACCGAGGAGTCTGAGCCCCCCCCCACATGGGAACCGAGGCGTCTGAGCCCCCCCCCACATGGGAACCGAGGCGTCTGCCCCCCCCCCCACATGGGAACCGAGGAGTCTGAGCCCCCCCCCCGCGGGAACAGAGGAGTGCGCCCCCCCCACATGGGAACCGAGGAGTCTGAGGCCCCCCCCCCACATGGGAACCGAGGAGTCTAGTGCGCCCCCCCACATGGGAAGCGAGGCGTCTGAGCCCCCCCCGCGGGAACCGAGGCGTCTGAGCCCCCCCCCCCCACATGGGAACCGAGGAGTCTGAGCCCCCCCCACATGGGAAGCGAGGAGTCCGAGTCCCCCCCGCCCTCGCCCCCGCCCCCGCCACCGCCACGTGAACCCAGCAGTCCGGGCCCTGCAAGAACCCAGCGCTGTCTCTCTCTCGGGGGGGGGGTCAGTGCATTTGTCCCCTCCCCCAGCCCCGGACCTTCCCCCTGCAGGGGGGGTTCGGGGGGGCCCGGGGGAGACCTGGGACCCTCCGCCCCGTCCGCACCAGGAAGCGAAGCTGGACCCGGATCAGCAGCTGCGGGCCCCGCCCTGGGGCGGGCTCAGACTTTAACCCCCCCCGCCCCGCCCCGCCCGCCGGGGCGAGGAAAAGCCAGGAGTCCGCCCCCCCCCCCCCCCGGAGCAAACCCAGGAGTCCGGCCCCCCCCGCAAACCCCCCGGAACAAACCCAGGAGTCCGGCCCCCCCGCACCCCCCGAGCAAACCCAGGAGTCCGGCCCCCCCCGGAGCAAACCCAGGAGTCCGCCCCCCCCCCCCCGGAGCAAACCCAGGAGTCCGCCCCCCCCCCCCCGGAGCAAACCCAGGAGTCCGCCCCCCCCCCCCGGAGCAAACCCAGGAGTCCGGCCCCCCGCGCAACCCCCCCGGAGCAAACCCAGGAGTCCGCCCCCCCCCCCCCCCCGGAGCAAACCCAGGAGTCCGCCCCCCCCCCCGGAGCAAACCCAGGAGTCCGCCCCCCCCGGAGCAAACCCAGGAGTCCGGCCCCCCCGCAACCCCCCCGGAGCAAACCCAGGAGTCCGGCCCCCCGCCCCCCCCGAGCAAACCCAGGAGTCCGCCCCCCCCCCGGAGCAAACCCAGGAGTCCGGCCCCCCCGCACCCCCCGGAGCAAACCCAGGAGTCCGCCCCCCCCTCCGGCCCCGGCGTACGAAGGACGAGGCCGGCTCGGAGCAAAACCAATTTATTGACCCGACTCACCCCGCAGACCCCCCGGAGCCCGGCCTGGGGGGGGGGGAATAGAGGGCTGCAGCCCTGGGGGGGGGGAATAGAGGGCTGCAGCCCGGGGGGGCAGGGAGAGGTGTCAGAGGCTCCCCCATCCTAGCTAGAGAAAGAGGGGGGCACGTCTCATGGGGGGGCCAGAAATGGTCCCCAGCCACCCAGAGCTGCCGGGTCCTCTGAGGGGGGGTTCAGAGGGTCCGTCGTTCTGGGGGGGCAGGGTCCTGTCCCAAGGGGGGCTGCCGGGTCCGGCAGAGGTCTCGGGGGGCTGTTCTGGGGGGGCCAGGTCATTATCCCATGGTGGAGGGCAGGGGGCTCAGAGGGGGGCCAGGTCGCTGTCCCACGGGGGCTCAGAGGGGGGGCCAGGTCACCATCCCACGGGGGCTCAGAGGGGGTCAGGTCGCCGGCCCACGGGGGGCCGCCAGGGGCTGTGGGGGGCTCAGAGGGGAGCCAGGTTGCCAGCTCGTGGGGGGCCGCCAGGGGCTGTGGGGGGCTCAGAGGGGGGCCAGGTTCACCATCCCACGGGGGGCTCAGAGGGGGGGTCAGGTCGCCGGCCCACGGGGGCTCAGAGGGGGGCCAGGTCTCAGGCCCGGGGGGGCTCAGAGGGGGGCCAGGTCTCAGGCCCGCGGGGGGTCAGAGGGGGGCCAGGTCTCAGGCCCGCGGGGGGTCAGAGGGGGGCCAGGTCTCAGGCCCGCGGGGGGCTCAGAGGGGGGCCAGGTCTCAGGCCCGCGGGGGGCTCAGAGGGGGGCCAGGTCTCAGGCCCGGGGGGGCTCAGAGGGGGCCAGGTCTCAGGCCCGCGGGGGGCTCAGAGGGGGGCCAGGTCTCAGGCCCGCGGGGGGCTCAGAGGGGGGCCAGGTCGCCGGCCCGGGGGGGGCTCAGAGGGGGGCCAGGTCGCCGGCCCGCGGGGGGCTCAGAGGGGGGCCAGGTCTCAGGCCCGCGGGGGCTCAGAGGGGGGCCAGGTCGCCGGCCCGCGGGGGGCTCAGAGGGGGGCCAGGTCGCCGGCCCGCGGGGGGCTCAGAGGGGGGCCAGGTCTCAGGCCCGCGGGGGGCTCAGAGGGGGGCCAGGTCTCAGGCCCGCGGGGGCTCAGAGGGGGGCCAGGTCGCCGGCCCGCGGGGGCTCAGAGGGGGGCCAGGTCGCCGGCCCGCGGGGGGTTCAGAGGGGGGCCAGGTCGCCGGCCCGCGGGGGCTCAGAGGGGGGCCAGGTCTCCGGCCCGCGGGGGGTCAGAGGGGGGCCAGGTCTCTGGCCCGCGGGGGGCTCAGAGGGGGGCCAGGTCGCCGGCCCGCGGGGGCTCAGAGGGGGCCAGGTCTCAGGCCCGCGGGGGTCAGAGGGGGGCCAGGTCGCCGGCCCGCGGGGGGCTCAGAGGGGGGCCAGGTCGCCGGCCCGCGGGGGCTCAGAGGGGGGCCAGGTCTCAGGCCCGGGGGGGCTCAGAGGGGGGCCAGGTCTCAGGCCCGCGGGGGGTCAGAGGGGGGCCAGGTCGCCGGCCCGCGGGGGGCTCAGAGGGGGGCCAGGTCTCAGGCCCGCGGGGGGCTCAGAGGGGGGCCAGGTCTCAGGCCCGCGGGGGGCTCAGAGGGGGGCCAGGTCTCAGGCCCGCGGGGGGCTCAGAGGGGGGCCAGGTCTCAGGCCCGCGGGGGCTCAGAGGGGGGCCAGGTCTCAGGCCCGCGGGGGCTCAGAGGGGGGCCAGGTCGCCGGCCCGCGGGGGCTCAGAGGGGGGCCAGGTCGCCGGCCCGCGGGGGCTCAGAGGGGGGCCAGGTCTCAGGCCCGCGGGGGGCTCAGAGGGGGGCCAGGTCTCAGGCCCGCGGGGGGCTCAGAGGGGGGCCAGGTCGCCAGGGGCTGTGGGGGGCTCAGAGGGGGGCCAGGTCTCAGGCCCGCGGGGGGCTCAGAGGGGGGCCAGGTCTCAGGCCCGCGGGGGGCTCAGAGGGGGGCCAGGTCTCCGGCCCGCGGGGGCTCAGAGGGGGGCCAGGTCTCAGGCCCGCGGGGGCTCAGAGGGGGGCCAGGTCGCCGCCCGCGGGGCTCAGAGGGGGGCCAGGTCGCCGGCCCGCGGGGGGTCAGAGGGGGGCCAGGTCGCCGGCCCGCGGGGGCTCAGAGGGGGGCCAGGTCGCCGGCCCGCGGGGGGCTCAGAGGGGGGCCAGGTCGCCGGCCCGCGGGGGGCTCAGAGGGGGGCCAGGTCGCCGCCCGCGGGGGCTCAGAGGGGGGCCAGGTCGCCGGCCCGCGGGGGGTCAGAGGGGGGCCAGGTCGCCGGCCCGCGGGGGCTCAGAGGGGGGCCAGGTCGCCGGCCCGCGGGGGGCTCAGAGGGGGGCCAGGTCGCCGGCCCGCGGGGGGCTCAGAGGGGGGCCAGGTCTCAGGCCCGCGGGGGCTCAGAGGGGGGCCAGGTCGCCGGCCCGCGGGGGCTCAGAGGGGGGCCAGGTCGCCGGCCCGCGGGGGCTCAGAGGGGGGCCAGGTCGCCGGCCCGCGGGGGCTCAGAGGGGGGCCAGGTCTCTGGCCCGCGGTGGGTCAGAGGGGGACCAGGTCTCTGGCCTGCGGTGGGTCAGAGGGGGCCAGGTCGCCGGCCCGCGGGGGCTCAGAGGGGGGCCAGGTCTCAGGCCCGCGGGGGTTCAGAGGGGGGCCAGGTCGCCGGCCCGCGGGGGCTCAGAGGGGGGCCAGGTCGCCGGCCCGCGGGGGCTCAGAGGGGGGCCAGGTCTCAGGCCCGCGGGGGCTCAGAGGGGGGCCAGGTCTCAGGCCCGCGGGGGATCAGAGGGGGGCCAGGTCTCAGGCCCGCGGGGGCTCAGAGGGGGGCCAGGTCTCAGGCCCGCGGGGGGCTCAGAGGGGGGCCAGGTCTCAGGCCCGGGGGGGCTCAGAGGGGGGCCAGGTCGCCGGCCCGCGGGGGGTCAGAGGGGGGCCAGGTCTCAGGCCCGCGGGGGGCTCAGAGGGGGGCCAGGTCTCAGGCCCGCGGGGGCTCAGAGGGGGGCCAGGTCTCAGGCCCGCGGGGGATCAGAGGGGGGCCAGGTCTCAGGCCCGCGGGGGCTCAGAGGGGGGCCAGGTCTCAGGCCCGCGGGGGGCTCAGAGGGGGGCCAGGTCTCAGGCCCGCGGGGGGCTCAGAGGGGGGCCAGGTCTCAGGCCCGCGGGGGATCAGAGGGGGGCCAGGTCTCAGGCCCGCGGGGGCTCAGAGGGGGGCCAGGTCTCAGGACCGCGGGGGTCAGAGGGGGGCCAGGTCTCAGGCCCGCGGGGGCTCAGAGGGGGGCCAGGTCTCAGGCCCGCGGGGGGCTCAGAGGGGGGCCAGGTCTCAGGCCCGCGGGGGCTCAGAGGGGGGCCAGGTCGCCGGCCCGCGGGGGCTCAGAGGGGGACCAGGTCTCAGGCCCGCGGGGGGCTCAGAGGGGGGCCAGGTCTCAGGCCCGCGGGGGCTCAGAGGGGGGCCAGGTCGCCGGCCCGCGGGGGCTCAGAGGGGGGCCAGGTCTCAGGCCCGCGGGGGGTCAGAGGGGGGCCAGGTCTCAGGCCCGCGGGGGGCTCAGAGGGGGGCCAGGTCTCAGGCCCGCGGGGGCTCAGAGGGGGGCCAGGTCGCCGGCCCGCGGGGGGCTCAGAGGGGGGCCAGGTCGCCGGCCCGCGGGGGGCTCAGAGGGGGGCCAGGTCTCAGGCCCGCGGGGGCTCAGAGGGGGACCAGGTCTCAGGCCCGCGGGGGCTCAGAGGGGGGCCAGGTCGCCGGCCCGCGGGGGGTCAGAGGGGGGCCAGGTCGCCGGCCCGCGGGGGGTCAGAGGGGGGCCAGGTCTCAGGCCCGCGGGGGGCTCAGAGGGGGGCCAGGTCTCCGGCCCGCGGGGGCTCAGAGGGGGGCCAGGTCTCAGGCCCGCGGGGGCTCAGAGGGGGGCCAGGTCGCCGGCCCGCGGGGGGCTCAGAGGGGGGCCAGGTCGCCGGCCCGCGGGGGGCTCAGAGGGGGGCCAGGTCTCAGGCCCGCGGGGGCTCAGAGGGGGGCCAGGTCTCAGGCCCGCGGGGGCTCAGAGGGGGGCCAGGTCGCCGGCCCGCGGGGGCTCAGAGGGGGGCCAGGTCGCCGGCCCGCGGGGGGTTCAGAGGGGGGCCAGGTCGCCGGCCCGCGGGGGCTCAGAGGGGGGCCAGGTCTCTGGCCCGCGGGGGGCTCAGAGGGGGGCCAGGTTGCCGGCCCGCGGGGGCTCAGAGGGGGGCCAGGTCTCTGGCCCGCGGGGGGCTCAGAGGGGGGCCAGGTCGCCGGCCCACGGGGGCTCAGAGGGGGGCCAGGTCGCCGGCCCACGGGGGCTCAGAGGGGGGCCAGGTCTCAGGCCCGCGGGGGCTCAGAGGGGGGCCAGGTCTCTGGCCCGCGGGGGCTCAGAGGGGGGCCAGGTCTCCGGCCCGCGGGGGCTCAGAGGGGGGCCAGGTCTCCGGCCCGCGGGGGGTCAGAGGGGGGCCAGGTCTCTGGCCCGCGGGGGCTCAGAGGGGGGCCAGGTCGCCGGCCCGCGGGGGCTCAGAGGGGGCCAGGTCTCAGGCCCGCGGGGGTCAGAGGGGGGCCAGGTCGCCGGCCCGCGGGGGGCTCAGAGGGGGGCCAGGTCGCCGGCCCGCGGGGGCTCAGAGGGGGGCCAGGTCTCAGGCCCGGGGGGGCTCAGAGGGGGGCCAGGTCTCAGGCCCGCGGGGGGTCAGAGGGGGGCCAGGTCGCCGGCCCGCGGGGGGCTCAGAGGGGGGCCAGGTCTCAGGCCCGCGGGGGGCTCAGAGGGGGGCCAGGTCTCAGGCCCGCGGGGGCTCAGAGGGGGGCCAGGTCTCAGGCCCGCGGGGGGCTCAGAGGGGGGCCAGGTCTCAGGCCCGCGGGGGCTCAGAGGGGGGCCAGGTCTCAGGCCCGCGGGGGCTCAGAGGGGGGCCAGGTCGCCGGCCCGCGGGGGCTCAGAGGGGGGCCAGGTCGCCGGCCCGCGGGGCTCAGAGGGGGGCCAGGTCTCAGGCCCGCGGGGGGTCAGAGGGGGGCCAGGTCTCAGGCCCGCGGGGGGCTCAGAGGGGGGCCAGGTCGCCAGGGGCTGTGGGGGGCTCAGAGGGGGGCCAGGTCTCAGGCCCGCGGGGGGCTCAGAGGGGGGCCAGGTCTCAGGCCCGCGGGGGGCTCAGAGGGGGGCCAGGTCTCCGGCCCGCGGGGGCTCAGAGGGGGGCCAGGTCTCAGGCCCGCGGGGGCTCAGAGGGGGGCCAGGTCGCCGGCCCGCGGGGGCTCAGAGGGGGGCCAGGTCGCCGGCCCGCGGGGGGTCAGAGGGGGGCCAGGTCGCCGGCCCGCGGGGGCTCAGAGGGGGGCCAGGTCGCCGGCCCGCGGGGGGCTCAGAGGGGGGCCAGGTCGCCGGCCCGCGGGGGCTCAGAGGGGGGCCAGGTCGCCGCCCGCGGGGGCTCAGAGGGGGGCCAGGTCGCCGGCCCGCGGGGGGTCAGAGGGGGGCCAGGTCGCCGGCCCGCGGGGGCTCAGAGGGGGGCCAGGTCGCCGGCCCGCGGGGGGCTCAGAGGGGGGCCAGGTCGCCGGCCCGCGGGGGCTCAGAGGGGGGCCAGGTCTCAGGCCCGCGGGGGCTCAGAGGGGGGCCAGGTCGCCGGCCCGCGGGGGCTCAGAGGGGGGCCAGGTCGCCGGCCCGCGGGGGCTCAGAGGGGGGCCAGGTCGCCGGCCCGCGGGGGCTCAGAGGGGGGCCAGGTCGCCGGCCCGCGGGGGCTCAGAGGGGGGCCAGGTCGCCGGCCCGCGGGGGCTCAGAGGGGGGCCAGGTCGCCGGCCCGCGGGGGGCTCAGAGGGGGGCCAGGTCTCAGGCCCGCGGGGGCTCAGAGGGGGGCCAGGTCGCCGGCCCGCGGGGGCTCAGAGGGGGGCCAGGTCTCAGGCCCGCGGGGGCTCAGAGGGGGGCCAGGTCTCTGGCCCGCGGTGGGTCAGAGGGGGACCAGGTCTCTGGCCTGCGGTGGGTCAGAGGGGGGCCAGGTCGCCGGCCCGCGGGGGCTCAGAGGGGGGCCAGGTCTCAGGCCCGCGGGGGTTCAGAGGGGGGCCAGGTCGCCGGCCCGCGGGGTCAGAGGGGGGCCAGGTCTCAGGCCCGCGGGGGCTCAGAGGGGGGCCAGGTCGCCGGCCCGCGGGGGCTCAGAGGGGGGCCAGGTCTCAGGCCCGCGGGGGCTCAGAGGGGGGCCAGGTCTCAGGCCCGCGGGGGATCAGAGGGGGGCCAGGTCTCAGGCCCGCGGGGGCTCAGAGGGGGGCCAGGTCTCAGGCCCGCGGGGGGCTCAGAGGGGGGCCAGGTCTCAGGCCCGGGGGGGCTCAGAGGGGGGCCAGGTCGCCGGCCCGCGGGGGGTCAGAGGGGGGCCAGGTCTCAGGCCCGCGGGGGGCTCAGAGGGGGGCCAGGTCTCAGGCCCGCGGGGGATCAGAGGGGGGCCAGGTCTCAGGCCCGCGGGGGGCTCAGAGGGGGGCCAGGTCTCAGGCCCGCGGGGGGCTCAGAGGGGGGCCAGGTCTCAGGCCCGCGGGGGATCAGAGGGGGGCCAGGTCTCAGGCCCGCGGGGGCTCAGAGGGGGGCCAGGTCTCAGGACCGCGGGGGTCAGAGGGGGGCCAGGTCTCAGGCCCGCGGGGGCTCAGAGGGGGGCCAGGTCTCAGGCCCGCGGGGGCTCAGAGGGGGGCCAGGTCTCAGGCCCGCGGGGGCTCAGAGGGGGGCCAGGTCGCCGGCCCGCGGGGGCTCAGAGGGGGACCAGGTCTCAGGCCCGCGGGGGGCTCAGAGGGGGGCCAGGTCTCAGGCCCGCGGGGGCTCAGAGGGGGGCCAGGTCGCCGGCCCGCGGGGGCTCAGAGGGGGGCCAGGTCTCAGGCCCGCGGGGGGTCAGAGGGGGGCCAGGTCTCAGGCCCGCGGGGGCTCAGAGGGGGGCCAGGTCTCAGGCCCGCGGGGGCTCAGAGGGGGGCCAGGTCGCCGGCCCGCGGGGGCTCAGAGGGGGGCCAGGTCGCCGGCCCGCGGGGGCTCAGAGGGGGGCCAGGTCTCAGGCCCGCGGGGGCTCAGAGGGGGACCAGGTCTCAGGCCCGCGGGGGCTCAGAGGGGGGCCAGGTCGCCGGCCCGCGGGGGCTCAGAGGGGGGCCAGGTCGCCGGCCCGCGGGGGCTCAGAGGGGGACCAGGTCGCCGGCCCGCGGGGGCTCAGAGGGGGGCCAGGTCTCAGGCCCGGGGGGGCTCAGAGGGGGGCCAGGTCTCAGGCCCGCGGGGGCTCAGAGGGGGGCCAGGTCTCAGGCCCACGGGGGGCTCAGAGGGGGGCCAGGTCGCCGGCCCGCGGGGGCTCAGAGGGGGGCCAGGTCGCCGGCCCGCGGGGGCTCAGAGGGGGGCCAGGTCGCCGGCCCGCGGGGGCTCAGAGGGGGGCCAGGTCTCAGGCCCGCGGGGGCTCAGAGGGGGGCCAGGTCTCAGGCCCACGGGGGGCTCAGAGGGGGGCCAGGTCGCCGGCCCGCGGGGGCTCAGAGGGGGGCCAGGTCGCCAGGGGCTGTGGGGGGCTCAGAGGGGGGCCAGGTCTCCGGCCCGCGGGGGCTCAGAGGGGGGCCAGGTCTCAGGCCCGCGGGGGCTCAGAGGGGGGCCAGGTCTCAGGCCCGCGGGGGGCTCAGAGGGGGGCCAGGTCGCCGGCCCGCGGGGGGCTCAGAGGGGGGCCAGGTCGCCAGGGGCTGTGGGGGGCTCAGAGGGGGGCCAGGTCGCCGGCCCGCGGGGGGCTCAGAGGGGGGCCAGGTCTCAGGCCCGCGGGGGGTCAGAGGGGGGCCAGGTCTCAGGCCCGCGGGGGGTCAGAGGGGGACCAGGTCGCCGGCCCGCGGGGGGCTCAGAGGGGGGCCAGGTCTCAGGCCCGCGGGGGGTCAGAGGGGGGCCAGGTCTCAGGCCCGCGGGGGGTCAGAGGGGGACCAGGTCGCCGGCCCGCGGGGGCTCAGAGGGGGGCCAGGTCTCCGGCCCGCGGGGGCTCAGAGGGGGGCCAGGTCGCCGGCCCGCGGGGGGCTCAGAGGGGGGCCAGGTCACCGGCCCGCGGGGGGTCAGAGGGGGGCCAGGTCGCCGGCCCGCGGGGGGCTCAGAGGGGGGCCAGGTCTCAGGCCCGGGGGGGCTCAGAGGGGGGCCAGGTCTCAGGCCCGCGGGGGGTCAGAGAGGGGCCAGGTCGCCGGCCCGCGGGGGCTCAGAGGGGGGCCAGGTCTCAGGCCCGCGGGGGCTCAGAGGGGGGCCAGGTCGCCGGCCCGCGGGGGGCTCAGAGGGGGGCCAGGTCGCCGGCCCGCGGGGGGCTCAGAGGGGGGCCAGGTCTCAGGCCCGCGGGGGGCTCAGAGGGGGGCCAGGTCTCCGGCCCGGGGGGGCTCAGAGGGGGGCCAGGTCGCCGGCCCGCGGGGGGTCAGAGGGGGGCCAGGTCGCCGGCCCGCGGGGGCTCAGAGGGGGGCCAGGTCTCAGGCCCGCGGGGGCTCAGAGGGGGGCCAGGTCTCAGGCCCGCGGGGGCTCAGAGGGGGGCCAGGTCGCCGGCCCGCGGGGGGCTCAGAGGGGGGCCAGGTCTCAGGCCCGCGGGGGGCTCAGAGGGGGGCCAGGTCTCAGGCCCGCGGGGGCTCAGAGGGGGGCCAGGTCGCCGGCCCGCGGGGGCTCAGAGGGGGGCCAGGTCTCAGGCCCGCGGGGGCTCAGAGGGGGGCCAGGTCTCAGGCCCGCGGGGGCTCAGAGGGGGGCCAGGTCTCAGGCCCGCGGGGGGCTCAGAGGGGGGCCAGGTCTCAGGCCCGCGGGGGGCTCAGAGGGGGGCCAGGTCGCCGGCCCGCGGGGGCTCAGAGGGGGGCCAGGTCGCCGGCCCGCGGGGGCTCAGAGGGGGGCCAGGTCGCCGGCCCGCGGGGGGCTCAGAGGGGGGCCAGGTCTCAGGCCCGCGGGGGGTCAGAGGGGGGCCAGGTCGCCGGCCCGCGGGGGGCTCAGAGGGGGGCCAGGTCTCAGGCCCGCGGGGGGCTCAGAGGGGGGCCAGGTCTCAGGCCCGCGCGGGGGTCAGAGGGGGGCCAGGTCTCAGGCCCGCGGGGGGCTCAGAGGGGGGCCAGGTCGCCGGCCCGCGGGGGCTCAGAGGGGGGCCAGGTCTCTGGCCCGCGGGGGGCTCAGAGGGGGGCCAGGTCGCCGGCCCGCGGGGGCTCAGAGGGGGGCCAGGTCTCAGGCCCGCGGGGGGCTCAGAGGGGGGCCAGGTCTCCGGCCCGCGGGGGCTCAGAGGGGGGCCAGGTCTCAGGCCCGCGGGGGGCTCAGAGGGGGCCAGGTCTCCGGCCCGCGGGGGGTCAGAGGGGGGCCAGGTCTCTGGCCCGCGGGGGCTCAGAGGGGGGCCAGGTCGCCGGCCCGCGGGGGGCTCAGAGGGGGGCCAGGTCTCCGGCCCGCGGGGGCTCAGAGGGGGCCAGGTCTCAGGCCCGCGGGGGTCAGAGGGGGGCCAGGTCTCTGGCCCGCGGGGGGCTCAGAGGGGGGCCAGGTCGCCGGCCCGCGGGGGCTCAGAGGGGGCCAGGTCTCAGGCCCGCGGGGGTCAGAGGGGGGCCAGGTCGCCGGCCCGCGGGGGGCTCAGAGGGGGGCCAGGTCGCCGGCCCGCGGGGGCTCAGAGGGGGGCCAGGTCGCCGGCCCGCGGGGGCTCAGAGGGGGGCCAGGTCGCCGGCCCGCGGGGGGCTCAGAGGGGGCCAGGTCTCAGGCCCGCGGGGGGGTCAGAGGGGGGCCAGGTCGCCGGCCCGCGGGGGGCTCAGAGGGGGGCCAGGTCTCAGGCCCGCGGGGGGCTCAGAGGGGGGCCAGGTCTCAGGCCCGCGGGGGGTCAGAGGGGGGCCAGGTCTCAGGCCCGCGGGGGGCTCAGAGGGGGGCCAGGTCTCAGGCCCGCGGGGGGCTCAGAGGGGGGCCAGGTCTCAGGCCCGCGGGGGCTCAGAGGGGGGCCAGGTCTCAGGCCCGCGGGGGCTCAGAGGGGGCCAGGTCGCCGGCCCGCGGGGGCTCAGAGGGGGGCCAGGTCTCAGGCCCGCGGGGGGCTCAGAGGGGGGCCAGGTCTCAGGCCCGCGGGGGGTCAGAGGGGGGCCAGGTCTCAGGCCCGCGGGGGGCTCAGAGGGGGGCCAGGTCGCCAGGGGCTGTGGGGGGCTCAGAGGGGGGCCAGGTCTCAGGCCCGCGGGGGGCTCAGAGGGGGGCCAGGTCGCCGGCCCGCGGGGGGTCAGAGGGGGGCCAGGTCTCAGGCCCGCGGGGGCTCAGAGGGGGGCCAGGTCTCAGGCCCGCGGGGGCTCAGAGGGGGACCAGGTCTCTGGCCCGCGGTGGGTCAGAGGGGGGCCAGGTCGCCGGCCCGCGGGGGCTCAGAGGGGGGCCAGGTCTCTGGCCCGCGGGGGGTTCAGAGGGGGACCAGGTCTCTGGCCCGCGGGGGGTCAGAGGGGGGCCAGGTCTCAGGCCCGCGGGGGGTTAGAGGGGGACCAGGTCGCCGGCCCGCGGGGGGTCAGAGGGGGGCCAGGTCTCAGGCCCGCGGGGGGCTCAGAGGGGGGCCAGGTCTCAGGCCCGCGGGGGCTCAGAGGGGGGCCAGGTCTCAGGCCCGCGGGGGGGTCAGAGGGGGGCCAGGTCTCAGGCCCGCGGGGGTTCAGAGGGGGGCCAGGTCTCTGGCCCGCGGGGGGTCAGAGGGGGGCCAGGTCGCCGGCCCGCGGGGGCTCAGAGGGGGGCCAGGTCTCAGGACCGCGGGGGGTCAGAGGGGGGCCAGGTCTCTGGCCCGCGGGGGGTCAGAGGGGGGCCAGGTCTCTGGCCCGCGGGGGGTCAGAGGGGGGCCAGGTCGCCGGCCCGCGGGGGCTCAGAGGGGGGCCAGGTCTCAGGACCGCGGGGGGTCAGAGGGGGGCCAGGTCTCAGGCCCGCGGGGGTTCAGAGGGGGGCCAGGTCTCTGGCCCGCGGGGGGTCAGAGGGGGGCCAGGTCGCCGGCCCGCGGGGGCTCAGAGGGGGGCCAGGTCTCAGGCCCGCGGGGGCTCAGAGGGGGGCCAGGTCTCAGGCCCGCGGGGGCTCAGAGGGGGGCCAGGTCTCAGGCCCGCGGGGGTTCAGAGGGGGGCCAGGTCTCTGGCCCGCGGGGGGTCAGAGGGGGGCCAGGTCGCCGGCCCGCGGGGGCTCAGAGGGGGGCCAGGTCTCAGGACCGCGGGGGTCAGAGGGGGGCCAGGTCTCCGGCCCACGGGGGCTCAGAGGGGGGCCAGGTCGCCGGCCCGCGGGGGCTCAGAGGGGGGCCAGGTCGCCGGCCCGCGGGGGCTCAGAGGGGGGCCAGGTCTCAGGCCCGCGGGGGGCTCAGAGGGGGGCCAGGTCTCCGGCCCACGGGGGCTCAGAGGGGGGCCAGGTCGCCGGCCCGCGGGGGCTCAGAGGGGGGCCAGGTCTCAGGCCCGCGGGGGCTCAGAGGGGGACCAGGTCGCCGGCCCGCGGGGGCTCAGAGGGGGGCCAGGTCTCCGGCCCGCGGGGGGGTCAGAGGGGGGCCAGGTCTCAGGCCCGCGGGGGCTCAGAGGGGGGCCAGGTCGCCGGCCCGCGGGGGGTCAGAGGGGGGCCAGGTCGCCGGCCCGCGGGGGGTCAGAGGGGGGCCAGGTCTCAGGCCCGCGGGGGGCTCAGAGGGGGGCCAGGTCGCCGGCCCGCGGGGGTCAGAGGGGGGCCAGGTCGCCGGCCCGCGGGGGCTCAGAGGGGGGCCAGGTCTCAGGCCCGCGGGGGGCTCAGAGGGGGGCCAGGTCTCAGGCCCGCGGGGGGCTCAGAGGGGGGCCAGGTCTCAGGCCCGGGGGGGCTCAGAGGGGGGCCAGGTCGCCGGCCCGCGGGGGGTCAGAGGGGGGCCAGGTCGCCGGCCCGCGGGGGCTCAGAGGGGGGCCAGGTCTCAGGCCCGCGGGGGCTCAGAGGGGGGCCAGGTCGCCGGCCCGCGGGGGGTCAGAGGGGGGCCAGGTCGCTGGCCCGCGGGGGCTCAGAGGGGGGCCAGGTCGCCGGCCCGCGGGGGCTCAGAGGGGGGCCAGGTCTCAGGCCCGCGGGGGCTCAGAGGGGGGCCAGGTCTCAGGCCCGCGGGGGCTCAGAGGGGGGCCAGGTCGCCGGCCCGCGGGGGCTCAGAGGGGGGCCAGGTCTCAGGCCCGCGGGGGCTCAGAGGGGGGCCAGGTCGCCGGCCCGCGGGGGCTCAGAGGGGGGCCAGGTCTCAGGCCCGCGGGGGCTCAGAGGGGGGCCAGGTCGCCAGGGGCTGTGGGGGGCTCAGAGGGGGGCCAGGTCTCCGGCCCGCGGGGGGTCAGAGGGGGGCCAGGTCGCCGGCCCGCGGGGGGTCAGAGGGGGGCCAGGTCTCTGGCCCGCGGGGGGCTCAGAGGGGGGCCAGGTCGCCGGCCCGCGGGGGGCTCAGAGGGGGGCCAGGTCTCAGGCCCGCGGGGGGTCAGAGAGGGGCCAGGTCACCGGCCCGCGGGGGCTCAGAGGGGGGGCCAGGTCTCAGGCCCGGGGGGGCTCAGAGGGGGGCCAGGTCGCCGGCCCGCGGGGGCTCAGAGGGGGGCCAGGTCGCCGGCCCGCGGGGGGTCAGAGGGGGGGCCAGGTCGCCGGCCCGCGGGGGGCTCAGAGGGGGGCCAGGTCTCAGGCCCGGGGGGGGCTCAGAGGGGGGCCAGGTCTCAGGCCCGCGGGGCTCAGAGGGGGGCCAGGTCTCAGGCCCGCGGGGGCTCAGAGGGGGGCCAGGTCGCCGGCCCGCGGGGGGTCAGAGGGGGGCCAGGTCGCCGGCCCGCGGGGGGTCAGAGGGGGCCAGGTCGCCGGCCCGCGGGGGCTCAGAGGGGGCCAGGTCTCAGGCCCGCGGGGGGTCAGAGAGGGGCCAGGTCACCGGCCCGCGGGGGGTCAGAGGGGGGCCAGGTCGCCGGCCCGCGGGGGCTCAGAGGGGGCCAGGTCTCAGGCCCGGGGGGCTCAGAGGGGGGCCAGGTCTCAGGCCCGCGGGGGCTCAGAGGGGGGCCAGGTCTCAGGCCCGCGGGGGCTCAGAGGGGGGCCAGGTCTCAGGCCCGCGGGGGGCTCAGAGGGGGGCCAGGTCTCAGGCCCGCGGGGGGCTCAGAGGGGGGCCAGGTCGCCGGCCCGCGGGGGGCTCAGAGGGGGGGCCAGGTCTCAGGCCCGCGGGGGCTCAGAGGGGGGCCAGGTCGCCGGCCCGCGGGGGCTCAGAGGGGGGCCAGGTCTCAGGCCCGCGGGGGTCAGAGGGGGGCCAGGTCTCAGGCCCGCGGGGGCTCAGAGGGGGGCCAGGTCTCAGGCCCGCGGGGGCTCAGAGGGGGGCCAGGTCGCCGCCCGCGGGGGCTCAGAGGGGGGCCAGGTCTCAGCCCGCGGGGGCTCAGGGGCCACTCAGGCCCGCGGGGCTCAGAGGGGGGCCAGGTCGCCGGGCCCGCGGGGGCTCAGAGGGGGGCCAGGGGGGCCAGGTCGCCGCCCGCGGGGGCTCAGAGGGGGTCAGGTCGCCGGCCCGCGGGGGCTCAGAGGGGGGCCAGGTCTCAGGCCCGCGGGGGGGCTCAGAGGGGGGCCAGGTCTCAGGGCCCGCGGGGGCTCAGAGGGGGGCCAGGTCTCAGGGGCCCGCGGGGGCTCAGAGGGGGCCAGGGTCGCCGGGCCCGCGGGGGCTCAGAGGGGGGCCAGGTCTCAGGCCCGCGGGGGGCTCAGAGGGGGGCCAGGTCTCAGGCCCGCGGGGGCTCAGAGGGGGCCAGGTCGCCGGGCCCGCGGGGGCTCAGAGGGGGCCAGGTCTCAGGCCCGCGGGGGCTCAGAGAGGGGGGCCAGGTCGCCGGCCCGCGGGGGCTCAGAGGGGGGCCAGGGTCGCCGGCCCGCGGGGGCTCAGAGGGGGCCAGGTCGCCGGCCCGCGGGGGCCGAGGGGGCCAGGCCCCCGGACCGCGGGGGCTCAGAGGGGCCAGGCCGGCCCGCGGGGGTCAGAGGGGGGCCAGGTCGCCGGCCCGCGGGGGCCAGAGGGGGGCCAGGTCTCTGGCCCGCGGTGGGGGCTCAGAGGGGGCCAGGTCGCCGGCCCTGCTGGGGCTCAGAGGGGGCCAGGTCGCCGGCCCGCGGGGGGTCAGAGGGGGGCCAGGTCTCAGCCCGCGGGGGCTCAGAGGGGGGCCAGGTCTCAGGCCCGCGGGGGCCCAGAGGGGGGCCGAGGGTCTCAGCCCCGCGGGGGCTCAGAGGGGGCCAGGTCTCAGGCCCGCGGGGCTCAGAGGGGGGCCAGGCCCCAGGCCCGCGGGGGGCTCAGAGGGGGCCAGGTCTCAGCCCGCGGGGGCTCAGAGTGGGGGCCAGGTCGCCGGGCCCGGCCCGCGGGGGCTCAGAGGGGGGCCAGGTCTCAGGCCCGCGGGGGCTCAGAGGGGGGCCAGGTCTCAGGCCCGCGGGGGGCTCAGAGGGGGCCAGGTCGCCGGCCCGCGGGGGGTCAGAGGGGGGCCAGGTCTCAGGCCCGCGGGGGGCTCAGAGGGGGGCCAGGTCGCCGGCCCACGGGGGGCTCAGAGGGGGGCCAGGTCTCAGGCCCGCGGGGGGCTCAGAGGGGGGCCAGGTCGCCGGCCCGCGGGGGCTCAGAGGGGGGCCAGGTCTCTGGCCCGCGGGGGGCTCAGAGGGGGGCCAGGTCTCAGGCCCGCGGGGGTCAGAGGGGGGCCAGGTCGCCGGCCCGCGGGGGCTCAGAGGGGGGCCAGGTCTCAGGCCCGGGGGGGGCTCAGAGGGGGGCCAGGTCTCAGGCCCGCGGGGGGCTCAGAGGGGGGCCAGGTCTCAGGCCCGCGGGGGCTCAGAGGGGGGCCAGGTCTCTGGCCCGCGGGGGGCTCAGAGGGGGGCCAGGTCTCTGGCCCGCGGGGGCTCAGAGGGGGGCCAGGTCTCTGGCCCGCGGGGGGCTCAGAGGGGGGCCAGGTCTCTGGCCCGCGGGGGGCTCAGAGGGGGGCCAGGTCTCAGGCCCGCGGGGGCTCAGAGGGGGGCCAGGTCGCCGGCCCGCGGGGGGCTCAGAGGGGGGCCAGGTCGCCGGCCCACGGGGGGCTCAGAGGGGGGCCAGGTCGCCGGCCCGCGGGGGGCTCAGAGGGGGGGCCAGGTCTCAGGCCTGGGGGGGCTCAGAGGGGGGCCAGGTCGCCGGCCCGCGGGGGCTCAGAGGGGGGCCAGGTCTCAGGCCCGCGGGGGTCAGAGGGGGCCAGGTCGCCGGCCCGCGGGGGGTCAGAGGGGGGCCAGGTCGCCGGCCCGCGGGGGGCTCAGAGGGGGGCCAGGTCGCCGGCCCGCGGGGGCTCAGAGGGGGGCCAGGTCTCAGGCCCGCGGGGGGTCAGAGGGGGGCCAGGTCTCAGGCCCGCGGGGGGTCAGAGGGGGGCCAGGTCTCAGGCCCGCGGGGGCTCAGAGGGGGGCCAGGTCTCAGGCCCGCGGGGGCTCAGAGGGGGGCCAGGTCTCAGGCCCGCGGGGGGTCAGAGGGGGGCCAGGTCTCAGGCCCGCGGGGGCTCAGAGGGGGGCCAGGTCTCAGGCCCGCGGGGGGCTCAGAGGGGGGCCAGGTCTCTGGCCCGCGGGGGCTCAGAGGGGGGCCAGGTCGCCGGCCCGCGGGGGCTCAGAGGGGGGCCAGGTCGCCGGCCCGCGGGGGGCTCAGAGGGGGGCCAGGTCGCCGGCCCGCGGGGGGTCAGAGGGGGGCCAGGTCGCCGGGCGGTGGGGGCTCAGAGGGGGGCCAGGTCGCCGGCCCGCGGGGGCTCAGAGGGGGGCCAGGTCGCCGGCCCGCGGGGGCTCAGAGGGGGGCCAGGTCTCAGGCCCGCGGGGGGCTCAGAGGGGGGCCAGGTCTCAGGCCCGCGGGGGGTCAGAGGGGGGCCAGGTCGCCGGCCCGCGGGGGCTCAGAGGGGGGCCAGGTCTCAGGCCCGCGGGGGCTCAGAGGGGGGCCAGGTCGCCAGGGGCTGTGGGGGGCTCAGAGGGGGGCCAGGTCGCCGGCCCGCGGGGGCTCAGAGGGGGGCCAGGTCGCCGGCCCGCGGGGGCTCAGAGGGGGGCCAGGTCGCCGGCCCGCGGGGGCTCAGAGGGGGGCCAGGTCTCAGGCCCGCGGGGGGCTCAGAGGGGGGCCAGGTCGCCGGCCCGCAGGGGGTCAGAGGGGGGCCAGGTCGCGGCCCGCGGGGGGCTCAGAGGGGGGCCAGGTCTCAGGCCCGCGGGGGGTCAGAGGAGGGCCAGGTCGCCAGGGGCTGTGGGGGGCTCAGAGGGGGGCCAGGTCTCAGGCCCGGGGGGGCTCAGAGGGGGGCCAGGTCGCCGGCCCGCGGGGGGTCAGAGGGGGGCCAGGTCGCCGGCCCGCGGGGGGTCAGAGGAGGGCCAGGTCGCCAGGGGCTGTGGGGGGCTCAGAGGGGGGCCAGGTCTCAGGCCCGGGGGGGCTCAGAGGGGGGCCAGGTCGCCGGCCCGCGGGGGCTCAGAGGGGGGCCAGGTCGCCGGCCCGCGGGGGCTCAGAGGGGGGCCAGGTCGCCGGCCCGCGGGGGGTCAGAGGGGGGCCAGGTCGCCGGCCCGCGGGGGGCTCAGAGGGGGGCCAGGTCGCCAGGGGCTGTGGGGGGCTCAGAGGGGGGCCAGGTCGCTGGCCCGCGGGGGGCTCAGAGGGGGGCCAGGTCGCCGGCCCGCGGGGGCTCAGAGGGGGGCCAGGTCGCCGGCCCGCGGGGGCTCAGAGGGGGGGCCAGGTCTCAGGCCCGCGGGGGCTCAGAGGGGGGCCAGGTCTCAGGCCCGCGGGGGGTCAGAGGGGGGCCAGGTCTCAGGCCCGGGGGGGCTCAGAGGGGGGCCAGGTCGCCGGCCCGCGGGGGCTCAGAGGGGGGCCAGGTCGCCGGCCCGCGGGGGGTCAGAGGGGGGCCAGGTCTCAGGCCCGCGGGGGGTCAGAGGGGGGCCAGGTCTCAGGCCCGGGGGGGTTCAGAGGGGGGCCAGGTCTCAGGCCCGGGGGGGTTCAGAGGGGGGCCAGGTCGCCGGCCCGCGGGGGCTCAGAGGGGGGCCAGGTCGCCGGCCCGCGGGGGTCAGAGGGGGGCCAGGTCGCCAGGGGCTGTGGGGGGCTCAGAGGGGGGCCAGGTCTCAGGCCCGCGGGGGCTCAGAGGGGGGCCAGGTCTCAGGCCCGCGGGGGGTCAGAGGGGGGCCAGGTCTCAGGCCCGCAGGGGCTCAGAGGGGGGCCAGGTCTCAGGCCCGCGGGGGCTCAGAGGGGGGCCAGGTCTCAGGCCCGCGGGGGGTCAGAGGGGGGCCAGGTCTCAGGCCCGCGGGGGGTCAGAGGGGGGCCAGGTCGCCGGCCCGCGGGGGCTCAGAGGGGGGCCAGGTCTCAGGCCCGCGGGGGCTCAGAGGGGGGCCAGGTCGCCGGCCCGCGGGGGGCTCAGAGGGGGGCCAGGTCGCCGGGCGGCGGGGGGCTCAGAGGGGGGCCAGGTCTCAGGCCCGCGGGGGGCTCAGAGGGGGGCCAGGTCTCAGGCCCGCGGGGGGTCAGAGGGGGGCCAGGTCGCCGGCCCGCGGGGGCTCAGAGGGGGGCCAGGTCTCAGGCCCGCGGGGGCTCAGAGGGGGGCCAGGTCGCCGGCCCGCGGGGGGTCAGAGGGGGGCCAGGTCTCAGGCCCGCGGGGGGCTCAGAGGGGGGCCAGGTCTCAGGCCCGCGGGGGCTCAGAGGGGGGCCAGGTCTCAGGCCCGCGGGGGGCTCAGAGGGGGGCCAGGTCTCAGGCCCGCGGGGGGCTCAGAGGGGGGCCAGGTCTCAGGCCCGCGGGGGGCTCAGAGGGGGGCCAGGTCTCAGGCCCGCGGGGGCTCAGAGGGGGGCCAGGTCTCAGGCCCGCGGGGGGTCAGAGGGGGGCCAGGTCGCCGGCCCGCGGGGGCTCAGAGGGGGGCCAGGTCTCAGGCCCGCGGGGGCTCAGAGGGGGGCCAGGTCGCCGGGCGGTGGGGGGCTCAGAGGGGGGCCAGGTCGCCGGCCCGCGGGGGCTCAGAGGGGGGCCAGGTCGCCGGCCCGCGGGGGCTCAGAGGGGGGCCAGGTCGCCGGCCCGCGGGGGCTCAGAGGGGGGCCAGGTCTCAGGCCCGCGGGGGGCTCAGAGGGGGGCCAGGTCGCCGGCCCGCAGGGGGTCAGAGGGGGGCCAGGTCGCCGGCCCGCGGGGGGCTCAGAGGGGGGCCAGGTCTCAGGCCCGCGGGGGGTCAGAGGAGGGCCAGGTCGCCAGGGGCTGTGGGGGGCTCAGAGGGGGGCCAGGTCTCAGGCCCGGGGGGGCTCAGAGGGGGGGCCAGGTCGCCGGCCCGCGGGGGGTCAGAGGAGGGCCAGGTCGCCAGGGGCTGTGGGGGGCTCAGAGGGGGGCCAGGTCTCAGGCCCGGGGGGGCTCAGAGGGGGGCCAGGTCGCCGGCCCGCGGGGGCTCAGAGGGGGTCAGGTCTCAGGCCCGCGGGGGGTCAGAGGGGGGCCAGGTCTCAGGCCCGCGGGGGCTCAGAGGGGGGCCAGGTCGCCGGCCCGCAGGGGGGTCAGAGGGGGGCCAGGTCGCCGGCCCGCGGGGGGCTCAGAGGGGGGTCAGGTCTCAGGCCCGCGGGGGCTCAGAGGGGGGCCAGGTCGCCGGCCCGCAGGGGGTCAGAGGGGGGCCAGGTCGCCGGCCCGCGGGGGGCTCAGAGGGGGGCCAGGTCGCCAGGGGCTGTGGGGGGCTCAGAGGGGGGCCAGGTCGCCGGCCCGCGGGGGGCTCAGAGGGGGGCCAGGTCGCCGGCCCGCGGGGGCTCAGAGGGGGGCCAGGTCGCCGGCCCGCGGGGGGCTCAGAGGGGGGCCAGGTCGCCGGCCCGCGGGGGGCTCAGAGGGGGGCCAGGTCGCCGGCCCGCGGGGGGCTCAGAGGGGGGCCAGGTCGCCGGCCCGCGGGGGCTCAGAGGGGGGCCAGGTCTCAGGCCCGCGGGGGCTCAGAGGGGGGCCAGGTCGCCGGCCCGCGGGGGGCTCAGAGGGGGGCCAGGTCGCCGGCCCGCGGGGGGCTCAGAGGGGGGCCAGGTCTCAGGCCCGCGGGGGGGTCAGAGGGGGGCCAGGTCTCAGGCCCGCGGGGGGCTCAGAGGGGGGCCAGGTCTCAGGCCCGCGGGGGCTCAGAGGGGGGCCAGGTCGCCGGCCCGCGGGGGGCTCAGAGGGGGGCCAGGTCTCAGGCCCGCGGGGGCTCAGAGGGGGGCCAGGTCGCCGGCCCGCGGGGGCTCAGAGGGGGGCCAGGTCTCAGGCCCGGGGGGGCTCAGAGGGGGGCCAGGTCTCAGGCCCGCGGGGGCTCAGAGGGGGGCCAGGTCGCCGGCCCGCGGGGGGTCAGAGGGGGGCCAGGTCTCAGGCCCGCGGGGGCTCAGAGGGGGGCCAGGTCGCCGGCCCGCGGGGGGCCGCCAGGGGCTGTGGGGCCCGGTGGCTGCCCAGGGCCCAGGCCGTCCCGCAGGGCGGGGGGCAGGCGCAGGACGCCGGCCCGCAGGTCGGCCCAGGGCTGGGGCAGGGCGCCCAGGGCCAGCCAGGACCCCCGCTCCGGCCAGTAGCCGTGCACCAGGTGGGTGTCCCAGCCGGTCTCCTGGCTGTAGCCCCCCAGCACCAGCAGCTCCCCTGCAGCACGGCGGCGCCGGCCCCCACGTGGGCCCGGGGCAGGGGGGCCAGGCGGGCCCAGGTGTCCGGGCCGGGGCTGTAGACCTCGCAGGCCAGCTGGTCGGCGTAGGCCCCGTCCCGCCAGCGCAGGCCCCCCGCCACGTAGAGCCGCCCCCCCAGGGCCTCCATGGCGTGGCCGGCCCGCTCCTCCCCCATGGGGGCCAGCTGAGCCGGGGGCCCCCCTGGACGCAGCCGCAGCAGCCAGGCCCGGCAGTGGTCGGAGCCGTCGCTGCCCCCCGAGACGTAGAGGGACCCGTCCAGGGCGCAGGCCGCGTGGCCGCAGAGCGGTGCTGGCAGGGGGGGGCACGGCCTGCAAGGGGGGGAGGAGAGAAGAGTCAGCCAATCAAAATGGAGACAACGGCAGAAACAAGCAGACCCCCCCACGGCACCCCCTGGATCTCCTACAGGTGTCCCCTCCCCCACAATCCCCCCGGACCTCCCACAGCTGCTTCCTCCCCCACAATCCCCCCCAGACCTCCCCCACAATCCCCCCCGGACCTCCCATAGCTGCCCCCTCCCCCACAATCCCCCCCCGGACCTCCCACAGCTGCTTCCTCCCCCACAATCCCCCCCAGACCTCCCCCACAATCCCCCCCGGACCTCCCATAGCTGCCCCCTCCCCCACAATCTTCCCCCGGACCTCCCACAGCTGCCCCCTCCCCCACAATCCCCCCGGACCTCCCACAGCTGCCCCCTCCCCCACAATCCCCCCGGAACTCCCATAGCTGCCCCCTCCCCCACAATCCCCCCCCGGACCTCCCACAGCTGCCCCCTCCCCCACAATCCCCCCCCGGACCTCCCACAGCTGCTTCCTCCCCCACAATCCCCCCCAGACCTCCCCCACAATCCCCCCTGGACCTCCCATAGCTGCCCCCTCCCCCACAATCCCCCCCCGGACCTCCCACAGCTGCTTCCTCCCCCACAATCCCCCCGGACCTCCCATAGCTGCCCCCTCCCCCACAATCCCCCCCCGGACCTCCCACAGCTGCCCCCTCCCCCACAATCCCCCCCGGACCTCCCACAGCTGCCCCCTCCCCCACAATCCCCCCCCCGGACCTCCCATAGCTGCCCCCTCCCCCACAATCCCCCCCCGGACGTCCCACAGCTGCTTCCTCCCCCACAATCCCCCCCAGACCTCCCCCACAATCCCCCCCGGACCTCCCATAGCTGCCCCCTCCCCCACAATCCCCCTCAGACCTCCCACAGCTGCCCCCTCCCCCACAATCCCCCCAGACCTCCCACAGCTGCCCCCTCCCCCACAATCCCCCCAGACCTCCCACAGCTGCCCCCTCCCCCACAATCCCCCCCGGACCTCCCACAGCTGCCCCCTCCCCCATAACCTCCTCCTGGCTGTCCCCTCCGGGGTCCCAGATGCCTAGGCGGGGGGCAAGAGGACCCAGGCGACCAAGCAGGGTTGCCAGGTGTCCAGTTCTGAACTGGACAGTCCAGTATTTGAGCTTTCTGTGCGGGAACCAAACGGAGACAATGGAACGGTGACAATGGAACCGAGACAATGGAACGGTGACAATGGAACGGTGACAATGGAACCGAGACAATGGAACGGTGACAATAGAACGGTGACAATGGAACCGAGACAATGGAACGGCGACAATAGAACGGTGACAATGGAACGGTGACAATGGAACCGAGACAATGGAACGGTGACAATGGAACGGTGACAATGGAACCGAGACAATGGAACGGTGACAATAGAACGGTGACAATGGAACCGAGACAATGGAACGGCGACAATAGAACGGTGACAATGGAACGGCGACAATGGAACGGCGACAATAGAACGGTGACAATAGAACGGCGACAATGGAACGGTGACAATAGAACGGCGACAATGGAACGGCGACAATGGAACGGTGAAATAGAACGGCGACAATGGAACGGCGACAATGGAACGGTGACAATAGAACGGCGACAATAGAACGGTGACAATGGAACGGCGACAATGGAACGGTGACAATAGAACGGCGACAATGGAACGGCGACAATGGAACGGTGACAATAGAACGGCGACAATGGAAAGGCGACAATGGAACCGTCGGGTATCGTCCAGGTCCGAGGGGCTGTCGATCGCGCCGTAGCGCCCAGAGTGTCCGGGACTGTTGGTGACACCGTCTGGCAGCCCCCTGCCCCCCTCACCTCCAGGTGTCAGTGGGAGGGTCGTAGCAGTGCACCCCGGCCGTGCAGTAGGCCTCCTTGGAGCTGCCCCCCAGGACGTAGAGCTGCCCCGCCAGCCCCACGGCCGGGAAGGCGCTGCGGGCGCCGGGCATGTCGGCCAGGCGCTGCCAGGAGTCCTGCACCGGGTCGTACCTGCAACAGGGCAAGGGTGGGCAAGGGACCCCACAGCCCCCCGCTTTTCCCAGGGCCCTGCCCCCGGGCCAGACAGCCCCTGCCTGCCCCCCAGGTCCCATTCCCTGCCCCCTGGGCCAGCCAGCCTCTCCCTGCCCCCCAGGTCCCATTCCCTGACCCCTGGGCCAGCCTGCCTCTCCCTGCCCCCCAGGTCCCATTCCCTGACCCCTGGGCCAGCCTGCCTCTCCCTGCCCCCAGGTCTCATTCCCTGCCCCCCTCCAGGCCAGTCCTTCCCATACACCCTGCACTCCCAGGTCCCATTCCCCGCCCCCCCAGTCTGGCCACTCCAGGCCCCGCAGACCGACAGCCCCCCCGAGGAGAAGCCCCCCCACTCACCGGAAGGCCGTGGCCAGTGCGTCGCGGAGGCCGTGGTCGCGCTTCCCGCCCAGCACGTAGAGCGCGTTGCCCAGCACAGCCACGGCGTGGCGGAAGCGCGGCCCGTCCGGGAACTGGCCCAGCCGCCGCCACTCCACCTCCTTGACCAGCCCCACGCCGCTGCGGAAGCGGTGGGCGAACCAGAGCTCCCGGACGGGGCGGCGGGTGGCCAGGTTGGGGGCCAGCCCTTCACCCCCACACACCACCAGGGCCTCGGGCGGCGTGCGGACCCGGCAGGGCGAAGGCCCCTCGCATCCCACCGCTGCCACCATCAGCTGGTAGAGCCGGCCCGGCGGTGCCAGCAGCTCGGCCGCCCGGGCCTGGCGCAGCTCCCGCGTGCTCATGCGGCCGAAACGGACGCGGGCCAGGACGGTCTCGGCGTGGGGCAGGCGCTGGGCGCGGTCGGCCTCCAGCCAGCGCAGGGCGGCGTCGAACGCCTCCAGCTCGCCGGCCAGCTGCAGCTCGTCGGCGCCCAGCAGGGCCAGCAGCTCGGGCAGCGGCAGAGCCGGGAAGCCGGGGCTCCGCGCCACCTGGGCGAAGTTGGCCAGCACGTAGGCCTGGGCGGCGGCGGCCAGCGGGCGCAGGTCGTAGGCGCGGGCGAAGGCCAGCAGGTCCAGGCTGCGGGCCGGGCTCAGCCCCCGCCGCAGCGCCCCCAGGCACAGCGCCAGCAGCTCCGAGGCCTGGTACTGCAGGGCGGTCTCGGCCGCGGCCAGCAGCTCCGCCCAGCCGCCCGCCACCGCGCCCGAGTAGGCGAAGGGCAGCAGCAGGCGCAGCTCGGCCGGGGCCAGCAGCGTGGGCAGGGGGGCGGCCCCCTGGAGCGCCTCCCGCATCCCGCCGCACAGCATGGCCCGGAAGTACTCGCAGCCGCAGCTCAGCGCCAGCCGGTGCGCTGTGGGGAGAGAGGGGGTCAGGCCCCGAACCCCCGGGTGTCCCCCCGCCCCCAGCCCTGCCGGCGCCCCCCACTCCCGTGCACCTGGGAAGGTCTCGCCTTGGGAGCTCAGCGTCAGGTCGCACCCCACCCCGGCTGCGTACAGCTCCTGGATGCCCCGCAGCGTCTCCCACTGCTCCTCCTGGGGGCTCCGGCCCGGCAGCCCCCCCGCCCGCTGGCCGAGCTCCGCCACTCGCGGGGCCCCCAGGGCCTGGCCTGCGGCCGCCAGCTCCCCAGCAGCGCCCGGCGCGGCCGCCACGGCCCCCGTGTAGGCGAAGTCCAGCAGGGCCTCCCAGGCGCGCGGCGTGGCCAGCCGGCTCCCGTCCACCTCCCCGCCGGCCCCGCGCGCCAGGCGCTGGCGGAAGAAGGCGCTGAGGGCGGCCAGCACCAGGCCGTGGGCCGGGAACCGCCGGGCGCCGGCCGTCACCACCACGTCCACCAGCCGGCCCTGCCCCCGCAGCTCCCACGCCGCCTCGAAGAACCGCCCGGCATGGCCCTCGCTGCGCAGCTCCCAGCGCGGCTCCGGCTCCGGCTCCGGCTCCTCGCCCGGCCACATGGCTCCAGCACCTGCCAGGAAAGGGCGCCAATGGGACCCAGCCTGGAGCCAAACGCCCCCCAGTGCCTTCTAGAGGGCTAGGGAGAGCCCCCCCCGCCAGGGTTGGGGGGCTCGGTGTCTTTGGGGTCTATTTCTGGGGGTAGAGCTGTTGACTACAGGGTTGTGCGCGCTGTGGAGCCGGGGGAGGCGGGTGTGCCCAGCAGTGCTGTGCGGCGGGTGGGTGTGTTTGTGTAGTTGTGTTATGGGAGCATGTGTGTGTCAGTAGCCTGCCGGGGTGCACAGTGTGTGCGAGGGTGTGTTTGGTGGTGGGTGGGGGGATCGTGGCTGTGCGGTAGTTACAGGGTACGTAGTTGGGGACGGTTGCTGTTGTATGTGTGTGTAGATGTAGTTGCTGTGGGGAAATGTTTTTGAGGTATGTGTGTGTGTAGCTCCTATCCACGTTGCGTGTGTAGCTGCTGTAGGCTGGTGGCTGAGTGTGTGTGCAGGCGTTGTGGGGGATGCCTGTGTTATGTGTGTGTGTAGTTGCTGGAGTGTTTGCAGGGTGTGTAGTTGTTGTAGGGGTGTAGTTGTGTCATGCTGTTACCATCTGTGTTGTGTGTGTGTGTAGCTATTGGGGGGTTGTGTGTCGTTGGGGTGCCGTTACTGTCTGTATTGCGTGTGTGTAGCTATTGGGGGGTTGTGTGTCGTCGGGGTGCCGTTACCATCTGTATTGCGTGTGTGTAGCTATTGGGGGGTTGTGTGTCGTTGTCGGGGTGCCGTTACTGTCTGTGTTGTGTGTGTGTAGCTATTGGGGGGTTGTGTGTAATTGTCGGGGTGCCGTTACTGTCTGTGTTGTGTGTGTGTAGCTATTGGGGGGTTGTGTGTAATTGTCGGGGTGCCGTTACCGTCTGTGTCGCGTGTGTGTAGCTATTGGGGGGTTGTGTGTTGTTGTCGGGGTGCCGTTACCGTCTGTGTTGCGTGTGTGTAGCTATTGGGGGGTTGTGTGTCGTTGGGGTGCCGTTACCGTCTGTGTCGCGTGTGTGTAGCTATTGGGGGGTTGTGTGTCGTTGTCGGGGTGCCGTTACCGTCTGTGTCGCGTGTGTGTAGCTATTGGGGGGTTGTGTGTCGTTGTCGGGGTGCCGTTACCGTCTGTGTCGCGTGTGTGTAGCTATTGGGGGGTTGTGTGTCGTTGGGGTGCCGTTACCGTCTGTGTTGCGTGTGTGTAGCTATTGGGGGGTTGTGTGTCGTTGTCGGGGTGCCGTTACCGTCTGTGTTGCGTGTGTGTAGCTATTGGGGGGTTGTGTGTCGTTGGGGTGCCGTTACCGTCTGTGTCGCGTGTGTGTAGCTATTGGGGGGTTGTGTGTCGTTGTCGGGGTGCCGTTACCGTCTGTGTCGCGTGTGTGTAGCTATTGGGGGGTTGTGTGTCGTTGGGGTGCCGTTACTGTCTGTGTTGCGTGTGTGTAGCTATTGGGGGGTTGTGTGTCGTTGTCGGGGTGCCGTTACCGTCTGTGTCGCGTGTGTGTAGCTATTGGGGGGTTGTGTGTCGTTGTCGGGGTGCCGTTACCGTCTGTGTAGCTGTCGGGGGTTGCAAGTTGTGTTGTTGTCGGGGTGCAGTTGCTGTGCGCGGGTAGCTGCTATCTGCGCTTGCCGGGGGTGCAGACCTGACACCCCCCTCTCCACACCATCCAGGCCCAGAATTCCTGCCCCCCCGCCCCCCCCTTTGCCCTGCCCCTACCTGCTGGGTGCCGCTGTGGGGCGGGGGCTGTGGGGCGGCCCGTCCTGGGGCCTGCGGACGAGGCTGCGGGAACGTTGGCCCCAGGCCCAAGGGTTAATTATAGCCGGGCTGGGCACACCCGGCTCCCCGCCAGCCCCCGCGTGTCCTGGCCCCCGTACTGCCCTCCCGGGCCTGCGGCCAGGCGGCTGGGAGCTGCTGGCCCGGAGCCCGGAGCCTGGAGGCCCCTCGCTGTGGAGCACAGGCAGGATTCCTGGCCGTGGGGCGGGATGTCCTAGCCCCTCTACCGCCAGCCTGGTGGGGATTGGCGGGCGGGGAGGCGCTGGTGGAGGAGTGGGACGTCCTGGGGGCTGGTGTCGCAGCGGGGGGGGGGGGGAGGTCATACGGCTTGTGTTCTGTGACTGGCTCCGGGAGGGGAGTGGGGGCTAGTGGTTAGAGCAGGGGAGAGGGGCTAGGGGCCAGGGCTCTGAGTAGGGAGGGGGCCTGGTGGAAGGGGGTGCACATAGGGGACCCCTGGGAGAGGCTGACCCCGTCTGTGGGGGCTGGGCAGCCCCGGGGGGTTAAGGGCGATGGGGGGTTGGAAAGTTTCAGGTGAGATTTTCCATGGGAGGGGAAGGTGAGTGGGGGGGGGGGGAATTCCCAGCAATGTGGGGGATGGGCAGGGATGGAGAAGGACGGGGTGGGGGGAGAGTGCAAACTGGGATGGGGGGTACAGCGTGGGTGGGGGATGGGGGCCAGGATGGCTGAGTGGGGCTGCCCCTAATTCCCTGCCCCACCTGACGTCTCTGCTGGGTCCACCCCCAGAGCCATTTCAAGGGGGGAGGAATAAGGGGGGGCACAAACCCTCCCTCCCTGGCCAGTGTCCTGGCAGGCCCTGCCCAGGGGGTGACCCAGGCCTGCCCCAGAGCCCCTCGGCAGTACGGGGCCAGGACACACACACGGGGCCCGGCCCCTCCGGGAGGGGTGCACGCACACGCGTCTGCAGCCCCTGCTGGAGGGGGACGGGGGGTGCTGTCCCACACAGCACCCCCTGCCGGCCTGCCATGGCTCCTATCCCCCACACAGCCCCCTCCGGGTGGCGATTCCCCGGGGCCCCCAGCTCAGCCCTGGCCTGCGCCCTGTCCTGCCCCACAGAGCTGGGCGGGGTGGGCCCCAGTGGAAAGAACGCGGCTGATAAGCAGAGCAAACAGGGGGGCTGGAAAGTCTGCGTGTTTGGAGAGGCCGGGAGGGGGCCGGGGCCGGCCGGGGGCTGCCGGGGCCGGTTCTGGAGGGCCCGGCCCGGCCTCTCCCCTCCCCAGGGCCCTTTATAAAGCAGGGAGGGGCTGGGCAGAGGGCACCAGCACTGAGCTCAGGGCGCCGGACACACAGCAGGTACCGGGGGGGGGGGGGTCTGTCCATCTGCCTCTTCCCCCACCCTGAGGGAAGGGAACCCAAGAGTCCTGGCTCCCAGCCCCACCTCCCCCCAGCTCTGGAGGGCAGAGGTCTGGGAGCCAGGAGGCCTGGGGTCTCTGTGCAGCTCTGGAAGGGCAGTGGGAGCTAGTGGTTAGAGCAGGGGGGAGGGGTTGGGAGCCAGGAGGCCTGGGGTCTCTGTGCAGCTCTGGAAGGGCAGTGGGAGCTAGTGGTTAGAGCAGGGGGGAGGGGTTGGGAGCCAGGAGGCCTGGGGTCTCTGTGCAGCTCTGGAAGGGGAGTGGGGGCTAGTGGTTAGAGCAGGGGGAGGGGTTGGGAGCCAGGAGGCCTGGGGTCTCTGCGCAGCTCTGGAAGGGGAGTGGGGGCTAGTGGTTAGAGCGTGGAGGGAGGGGCTGGGAGCCAGGAGGCCTGGGGTCTCTGTGCAGCTCTGGAAGGGCAGTGGGGGCTAGTGGTTAGAGCAGGGGGAGGGGTTGGGAGCCAGGAGGCCTGGGGTCTCTGGGCAGCTCTGGAAGGAGAGTGGGGGATAGTGGTTAGAGCTGGGGGGAGGGGTTGGGAGCCAGGAGGCCTGGGGTCTCTGGGCAGCTCTGGAAGGAGAGTGGGGGCTAGTGGTTAGAGCTGGGGGGAGGGGCTGGGAGTCAGGGTGCCTGGGGTCTCTGCAGCTCTGGAAGGGGAGTGGGGGCTAGTGGTTAGAGCGGGGGGAGGGGTTGGGAGCCAGGAGGCCTGGGGTCTCTGCGCAGCTCTGGAAGGGGAGTGGGGGCTAGTGGTTACAGCGGGGGGAGGGGTTGGGAGCCAGGAGGCCTGGGGTCTCTGCGCAGCTCTGGAAGGGGAGTGGGGGCTAGTGGTTACAGCGGGGGGGGGGGCTGGGGGCATGCCGGGAACAGCTGTGCGTGCTCTTGCGCCCCCTGCTGGAAGGGACGAGCCCTGCGGCGGGGCGAGTTTGACCCTGTGCTGGCTCCCCAGGGGCACCCCGGCCCATGGGCTCCCCGGCCTACAGGACGGTCCTGGCCTTGGGCCGGCTCATGGCGGGGAAGCGACGGACGGGCCCCGCCCTGGACCCCCTGCCCTGCCCTCCGGCCCCGCCCACGGAGGAGGGGGGCTCCCTCTCTGCCCCCCCCGACTATGCCAGCACCATGGACGCCAGCCCCTGCTACGCCTTCTACGCCCAGTCGGCCCCCCCCGGCCGGGCCCGCAAGAGCCGCCCCTCGCTGGAGGTGCTGCGCAGCACGGTGAGCCGGGGGGGGGGGCTGGGTGAGGGCACTGGGGAGGGGGGACCAGGCTGTACGGGTGGGGGGCTGGGTGGAGGGAGTGGGGGTGGGTGAGGGCACTGGGGAGGGGGGACCAGGCTGTACGGGTGGGGGGGCTGGGTGGAGGGAGTGGGGGTGGGTGAGGGCACTGGGGAGGGGGGACCAGGCTGTACGGAGTGGGGGGGCTGGGTGGAGGGAGCGGGGGTGGGTGAGGGCACTGGGGAGGGGGGACCAGGCTGTACGGGTGGGGGGGCTGGGTGGAGGGAGTGGGGGTGGGTGAGGGCACTGGGGAGGGGGGACCAGGCTGTACGGGTGGGGGGGCTGGGTGGAGGGAGCGGGGGTGGGTGAGGGCACTGGGGAGGGGGGACCAGGCTGTACGGGTGGGGGGGCTGGGTGGAGGGAGTGGGGGTGGGTGAGGGCACTGGTGAGGGGGGACCAGGCTGTACGGGTGGGGGGGCTGGGTGGAGGGAGTGGGGGTGGGTGAGGGCACTGGGGAGGGGGGACCAGGCTGCAGTGAGTGGGGGGCTGGGTGGAGGGAGTGGGGGTGGGTGAGGGCACTGGGGAGGGGGGACCAGGCTGTACGGGTGGGGGGGCTGGGTGGAGGGAGCGGGGGTGGGTGAGGGCACTGGGGAGGGGGGACCAGGCTGTACGGAGTGGGGGGGCTGGGTGGAGGGAGTGGGGGTGGGTGAGGGCACTGGGGAGGGGGGACCAGGCTGTACGGAGTGGGGGGGCTGGGTGGAGGGAGTGGGGGTGGGTGAGGGCACTGGGGAGGGGGGACCAGGCTGTACGGGTGGGGGGGCTGGGTGGAGGGAGCGGGGGTGGGTGAGGGCACTGGGGAGGGGGGACCAGGCTGTACGGGTGGGGGGGCTGGGTGGAGGGAGCGGGGGTGGGTGAGGGCACTGGGGAGGGGGGACCAGGCTGTACGGGTGGGGGGCTGGGTGGAGGGAGTGGGGGTGGGTGAGGGCACTGGGGAGGGGGGACCAGGCTGTACGGAGTGGGGGGGCTGGGTGGAGGGAGCGGGGGTGGGTGAGGGTACTGGGGAGGGGGGACCAGGCTGTACGGGTGGGGGGGCTGGGTGGAGGGAGTGGGGGTGGGTGAGGGCACTGGGGAGGGGGGACCAGGCTGTACGGGTGGGGGGGCTGGGTGGAGGGAGTGGGGGTGGGTGAGGGCACTGGGGAGGGGGGACCAGGCTGTACGGGTGGGGGGGCTGGGTGGAGGGAGCGGGGGTGGGTGAGGGCACTGGGGAGGGGGGACCAGGCTGTACGGGTGGGGGGGCTGGGTGGAGGGAGTGGGGCTGGGTGAGGGCACTGGGGAGGGGGGACCAGGCTGTACGGAGTGGGGGGGCTGGGTGGAGGGAGTGGGGGTGGGTGAGGGCACTGGGGAGGGGGGACCAGGCTGTACGGGTGGGGGGGCTGGGTGGAGGGAGCGGGGGTGGGTGAGGGCACTGGGGAGGGGGGACCAGGCTGTACGGAGTGGGGGGGCTGGGTGGAGGGAGCGGGGGTGGGTGAGGGTACTGGGGAGGGGGGACCAGGCTGTACGGGTGGGGGGGCTGGGTGGAGGGAGTGGGGGTGGGTGAGGGCACTGGGGAGGGGGGACCAGGCTGTACAGAGAGGGGGGCTGGGTGGAGGGAGTGGGGGTGGGTGAGGGCACTGGGGAGGGGGGACCAGGCTGTACGGGTGGGGGGGCTGGGTGGAGGGAGCGGGGGTGGGTGAGGGCACTGGGGAGGGGGGACCAGGCTGTACGGGTGGGGGGGCTGGGTGGAGGGAGCGGGGGTGGGTGAGGGCACTGGGGAGGGGGGACCAGGCTGTACGGAGTGGGGGGGCTGGGTGGAGGGAGTGGGGGTGGGTGAGGGCACTGGGGAGGGGGGACCAGGCTGTACGGGTGGGGGGGCTGGGTGGAGGGAGCGGGGGTGGGTGAGGGCACTGGGGAGGGGGGACCAGGCTGTACGGGTGGGGGGGCTGGGTGGAGGGAGCGGGGGTGGGTGAGGGCACTGGGGAGGGGGGACCAGGCTGTACGGAGTGGGGGGGCTGGGTGGAGGGAGTGGGGGTGGGTGAGGGCACTGGGGAGGGGGGACCAGGCTGTACGGAGTGGGGGGGGCTGGGTGGATGGAGTGGGGGTGGGTGAGGGCACTGGGGAGGGGGGACCAGGCTGCAGGGAGTGGGGGCCGGAGTCGATCTAATGCCAGTTCCCCACCCCCGCAGGAGGACGGGCCGGGCCGGGCCCCTGACCCCGGCGCCCCCAGGGCCATGCCGGGGGACCAGGAGGACCCCGAGGCAGCCCCCCCAGAGGCGGAGCCGGTCCGGTTCGGCTGGGTGACCGGCGTGATGGTAAGGGCAGGGCAGCGGGGCCTCGTGGGGGGAGCCCGGGCTCCTGGGTCCCTGGTCTCACCCGCTGCCCGGTTCCCTCCCCAGGTGCGGTGCATGCTGAACATCTGGGGCGTGATCCTGTACCTGCGGCTGCCCTGGGTCACGGCCCAGGCTGGGATAGGTAACGGGGGATGGGGGGCGCCCCATGGCTGGCTCCCCAGCCCTGCCCGCAGCTGCTGGCGAGGGCGAGACGCCGGCCGGGAGCGTGGGCTGGGTTCTCGGGGTCCCCCGACGGCACAGCAGGGGGCCCAGCATTGGGCAGGGTAACAGGGGGCAAGGGGGCCTGGGCCCCCCCAGCCCCACTCACCATCTGCCCCCTGCAGGGCTGACGTGGCTCATTATCCTCATGTCGGCCGCCGTGACCATGGTCACCGGCTTGTCCATCTCGGCCATCTCCACCAACGGCAAGGTGAAGGCAGGTGAGCCGGGGCGCCGTGGGGCTGGGGGGCCGTGGGGCTGGGGGGCTGGGGTGCCGTGGGGCTGGGGAACCGGGGGGCCGTGGGGCTGGGGGGCCATGGGGCCTTGAGTGCTCTGGGGCTGGGGGTCCCATGGGGTCGGAACGCCGTGGGGGGCTACATGGCACAGTTGGGTCTGAAGGACTCCGCGTTGGCAGCAGTAGGTGGGCTGTTATCCCCTGCCCCGCTGACCCCTTCCGTCCATCTGTCCGTCCGTCCGTCCGGCCCAGGGGGCACCTACTTCCTGATCTCGCGCAGCCTGGGCCCCGAGCTGGGGGGCTCCATCGGGCTCCTCTTCTCCTTCGCCAACGCCGTGGCTGTGGCCATGCACGTCGTGGGCTTCGCCGAGACAGTGCGCGACCTGCTCCTGGTAGGTGGGGCCTGACCCTTCCCCCTGACCCTGCCCCCAACCCGGCGCCGAACCCACACGTGAAATCTCCCCCGAACCGTGATCCGACACCGTCCCGAACCCGGCGCCGAACCCACACGGGAAACCTCCCCCGAACCGTGACCCGGCACCGTCCCGAACCCGGCGCCGAACCCACACGGGAAACCTCCTCTGAACCGTGACCCGACACCGTCCCGAACCCACCGGCGCCGAACCCACACGCGAAACCTCCCCCGAACCGTGACCCGGCACCGTCCCGAACCCGGCGCCAAACCCACACGGGAAACCTCCCCCGAACCGTGACCCGACACCGTCCCTAACCCGGCGCCAAACCCACACGGGAAACCTCCCCCGAACCGTGACCCGGCACCATCCCGAACCCGGCGCCAAACCCACACGGGAAACCTCCCCCGAACCGTGATCCGACACCGTCCCGAACCCGGCGCCAAACCCACATGGGAAACCTCCCCCGAACCGTGACCCGGCACCGTCCCGAACCCGGCGCCAAACCCACACGGGAAACCTCCTCTGAACCGTGACCCGAAACCGTCCCGAACCCACTGGCGCCGAACCCACACGCGAAACCTCCCCCGAACTGTGACCCGGCACCGTCCCGAACCCACTGGCGCCGAACCCACACGGGAAACCTCCCCCGAACCGTGACCCGGCACCGTCCCAAACCCGGCGCCGAACCCACACACGAAACCTCCCCCGAACCGTGATCCGACACCGTCCCAAATCCGGCGCCGAACCCACTCGCGAAACCTCCCCCGAACCGTGACCCGGCACCGTCCCGAACCCGGCGCCGAACCCACACGCGAAACCTCCCCCGAACTGTGACCCGGCACCGTCCCGAACCCGGCGCCGAACCCACACGCGAAACCTCCCCCGAACTGTGACCCGGCACCGTCCCGAACCCACTGGCGCCGAACCCACACAGGAAACCTCCCCCGAACCGTGACCCCGAACCGTCCCAAACCCGGCGCCGAACCCACACACGAAACCTCCCCCGAACCGTGATCCGACACCGTCCCAAACCCGGCGCCGAACCCACACGCGAAACCTCCCCCGAACCGTGACCCGACACCGTCCTGAACCCGGCGCCGAACCCACACGGGAAACCTCCCCCGAACCGTGACCCGACACCGTCCCGAACCCGGCGCCGAACCCACACGCGAAACCTCCCCCGAACCGTGACCCGGCACCGTCCCGAACCCGGCGCCGAACCCACACACGAAACCTCCCCCGAACTGTGACCCGGCACCGTCCCGAACCCACTGGCGCCGAACCCACACGGGAAACCTCCCCCGAACCGTGACCCGGCACCGTCCCAAACCCGGCGCTGAACCCACACACGAAACCTCCCCCGAACCGTGATCCGACACCGTCCCAAACCCGGCGCCGAACCCACACGCGAAACCTCCCCCGAACCGTGACCCGACACCGTCCCGAACCCGGCGCCGAACCCACACGCGAAACCTCCTCCGAACCGTGACCCGACACCGTCCCGAACCCGGTGCCGAACCCACACGCGAAACCTCCCCCGAACTGTGACCCGGCACCGTTCCGAACCCGGCGCCGAACCCACACGCGAAACCTCCCCCGAACTGTGACCCGGCACCGTTCCGAACCCGGCGCCGAACCCACACGCGAAACCTCCCCCGAACCGTGACCCGATACCGTCCCGAACCCGGTGCCGAACCCACACGCGAAACCTCCCCCGAACCGTGACCCGGCACTGTCCCGAACCTGGCGCCGAACCCACCGGCGAAACCTCCCCCGAACCGTGACCCGGCACCGCCCCGAACCCGGCGCCGAACCCACACGCGAAACCTCCCCCGAAAAGTGTCCTGGCACCGTCCCGAACCCGGCGCCGAACCCACAAGCGAAACCTCCCCCGAACCGTGACCCGACACCGTCCCGAACCCGGCGCCGAACCCACACGCGAAACCTCCCCTGACCCGTGACCCGGCACCGCCCTGAACCCGGCGCCGAACCCACACGCGAAACCTCCCCCGAAAAGTGACCCGGCACCGTCCCGAACCCGGCGCCGAACCCACATGGGAAACCTCCCCCGAACCGTGACCCGGCACTGTCCCGAACCCGGCGCCGAACCCACACGCGAAACCTCCCCTGACCCGTGACCCGGCACCGTCCCGAACCCGGTGCCGAACCCACACACGAAACCTCCCCCGAACCGTGACCCGGCACCGCCCCGAATCCGGCGCCGAACGCACATGCGAAACCTCCCCCGAACCGTGACCCGACACCGTCCCGAACCCGACGCCGAACGCACACGTGAAACCTCCCCCGAAAAGTGACCCGGCACCGCCCCGAACCCGGCGCCGAACGCACATGGGAAACCTCCCCCGAACCGTGACCCGGCACCGTCCCGAACCCGGCGCCAAACCCACACGCGAAACCTCCCCTGACCCGTGACCCGACACCGTCCCGCTAACCGTAACCCCCGAACCGCGCCCCCCACCCTGCGTCCCCCATTAACCGTAACCCCCTCCCCCAGACCTCTCCCCCGATCCTGAGCCCTTACCCCAAGGGCTCACCCCAGCCCTCCCCACCTCGCCCCGCCCTGAGCACTAACCACACCCAGCCCCCCGAGCTGGACCGAACCCTCCTCCTCACTGCCCTGGACCTAGGTCTGTGTCCCCCCCAAGCCCCACCCTCACCTCTGCCCCTGCTTGAAGCAGGACCCTGTCTCCAGCCCCTGCCTGTGTCCCTGAGCCCCCCACCCTGCGCCCGTGTGGGTCCCTTCCCTGGGCCTCCCCTAGGACCTGCCCCGCCCACTCCGGGAACCCCAGCCCCCCCCCGCCCTGAGGGTCCCACTCGGTGGGACGCCTGCCCCCCCCACACCCACCTCCCTGCCCCCAGGAACTGGACGCCGTGATGACCGACCCCGTGAACGACATTCGCATCGTGGGAGTCGTCACGGCCACAGCCCTGCTGGGCATCGCGCTGGCCGGCATGGAGTGGGAAGCCAAGGTACCGGGGGAGGGGCCTGTCGGGACGTCTGGGTTCCCACCCCTGCTCCGGGGGGGGGCACAGGGGTCTGTGGGTTTGAGCGGGGGAGGGGCCGGCCGGGACGTCTGGGTTCCCACCCCTGCTCCGGGGGAGGCAGAGGGGTCTGTGGGTTTGAGCGGGGGAGGGGCCGGCCGGGACGCCTGGGGTCCCACCCCTGCTCCAGGGGGGGCAGAGGGGTCTGTGGGTTTGAGCAGGGGAGGGGCCGGCTGGGACGCCTAGGTTCCCACCCCTGCTCCGGGGGGGGCAGAGGGGTCTGTGGGTTTGAGCGGGGGAGGGGCTGGCTGGGACGCCTGGGGTCTCAGCCCCTCTCTCCCCCGGCAGGCCCAAATTGTCTTTTTCTCGGTGATCCTGGTCTCCTTCGGCAGCTACCTGGTGGGGACCCTGCTGCCGGCCACGGAGGAGAAGATGGCCAAAGGCTTCTTCGGCTACCGAGGTAGGGCCGGCGGAACTCCCCGCCACCGGAGGCCAGGTGGGGCCGTGCGGCCCTTCCCAGCCTGCCCTCTCCCTTCCCGCAGGGGACATCTTCCTGGAGAACCTGGGGCCGGCCTGGCGGGGCGAGGCCGGCAGCTTCTTCGGCATGTTCTCCATCTTCTTCCCCTCCGCCACCGGCATCCTGGCCGGCGCCAACATCTCCGGCGACCTCAAGGTGGGCCCCTGGCCTCTTGCGCCCCACGGCCCTGCCAGGGCGGGCCCCCCGCGGTAACGGCCCCTTTCCCCTGCACAGGACCCGGCGGTGGCTATCCCCAAGGGCACCCTGCTGGCCATCTTCTGGACCACCCTCTCCTACCTGGCCGTCTCAGCTACCATAGGTACCGGGGAGGGGGCAGCGTTCTCGGGGTGCCCGCCTGGCGCTGGGTCTCGGGGGGGGATGCCGCTCATTCGCCCCTCCCCACAGGGTCCTGTGTGGTGCGGGACGCCTCGGGGCACCTGAACAACACGCTGGGCTCCCCCAACGCCACGGACGGCTGCCTCGGCCTGGCCTGCCGCTACGGCTGGAACTTCACCGCCTGCGCCCAGGCCGGCACCTGCCAGTTCGGGCTAGCCAACAACTACCAGGTAGGGGGAGGAGCCTGCACTCAGGGGGCGGAGCCAGAAGCAAAGTGGTGGGGCCATTACTGGTGGTGAAGGACTGGGGGAGGAGCCAACACTGAGGGCTGGGGCTGGGGGGAGGAGCCAGCACAGAGGGGGAGGAGCAAGTACTGAGAGGGCAGGGCTGAGGAGGAGCCATACGTGAGTGGGAGGAGCCAGTACTGATGATGCACTGGGGGAGGAGCCTGCATTGAGGGGGTGGAGCCAGGCAGCGTTTGGGACACGGGATGGGAGCTGCGGATGATGTGGAGCAGGCCGGGGTCTCTCTGATCCCTGCCACCTGGGTTCTGCCTCCCTCTCAGACCATGAGCCTGGTGTCCGGCTTCAGCCCCCTCGTCACAGCTGGGATCTTCGCCGCCACCCTCTCCTCTGCCCTGGCCTGCCTGGTCTCTGCCCCCAAGGTCTTCCAGGTGCGTCGGGGTGTCGGGTGGGTGGGGGGCCACAACAGAGCTCCCCCCTACAGCCTCAGGAGCTACGGCACCCCGACCTCCAAATGCCCCACATCCCAATAGCGGCTGTGCACCCCAGAACCCCGGCATCTAAACACCCAGTGCCCCACTAGCACCAACGCACCCCAGAACCCCAACAGCCAAATGCCCAGCGCCCCACTAGCACCAATGCACCCCAGAACCCCGGCATCCAAACACCCAGCGCCCCAATAGCACCAACGCACCCCAGAACCCCAACAGCCAAATGCCCAGCGCCCCAATAGCACCAATGCACCCCAGAACCCCAGCATCCAAATGCCCAGCACCCCAATAGCACCAATGCACCCCAGAACCCCGGCATCCAAATGCCCAGCACCCCAATAGCACCAATGCACCCCAGAACCCCGGCATCGAAATGCCCAGCAGCCCAATAGCACCAATGCACCCCAGAACCCCAGCATCCAAATGCCCAGCGCCCCAAGAGCACCAACGCACCCCAGAACCCCAACATCCAAATGCCCAGCGCCCCAATAGCACCAATGCACCCCAGAACCCCGGCATCCAAATGCCCAGCGCCCCACTAGCACCAACGCACCCCAGAACCCCGGCATCCAAACACCCAGTGCCCCAATAGCACCAACGCACCCCAGAACCCCGGCATCCAAATGCCCAGCGCCCCAATAGCACCAATGCACCCCAGAACCCCAGCATCCAAATGCCCAGCGCCCCAATAGCACCAAGGCACCCCAGAACCCCAGCATCCAAATACCCAGCGCCCCAATAGCACCAATGCACCCCAGAACCCCAGCATCCAAATGCCCAGCACCCCAATAGCACCAAGGCACCCCAGAACCCCAGCATCCAAATACCCAGCGCCCCAATAGCACCAATGCACCCCAGAACCCCGGCATCCAAATGCCCAGTGCCCCAATAGCACCAATGCACCCCAGAACCCCGGCATCCAAATGCCCAGCGCCCCAATAGCACCAATGCACCCCAGAACCCCGGCATCCAAATGCCCAGTGCCCCAATAGCACCAAGGCACCCCAGAACCCCGGCATCCAAATGCCCAGCGCCCCAATAGCACCAACGCACCCCAGAACCCCGGCATCCAAACACCCAGTGCCCCAATAGCACCAATGCACCCCAGAACCCCAGCATCCAAATGCCCAGCACCCCAATAGCACCAAGGCACCCCAGAACCCCAGCATCCAAATACCCAGTGCCCCAATAGCACCAATGCACCCCAGAACCCCGGCATCCAAATGCCCAGTGCCCCAATAGCACCAAGGCACCCCAGAACCCCGGCATCCAAATGCCCAGCGCCCCAATAGCACCAACGCACCCCAGACCCCCGGCATCCAAACACCCAGTGCCCCAATAGCACCAACGCACCCCAGAACCCCAGCATCCAAATGCCCAGCACCCCAATAGCACCAAGGCACCCCAGAACCCCGGCATCCAAATGCCCAGCGCCCCAATAGCACCAAGGCACCCCAGAACCCCGGCATCCAAATGCCCAGCGCCCCAATAGCACCAACGCACCCCAGAACCCCGGCATCCAAACACCCAGTGCCCCAATAGCACCAACGCACCCCAGAACCCCAGCATCCAAATGCCCAGCACCCCAATAGCACCAAGGCACCCCAGAACCCCAGCATCCAAATACCCAGCGCCCCAATAGCACCAAGGCACCCCAGAACCCCAGCATCCAAATACCCAGCACCCCAATAGCACCAAGGCACCCCAGAACCCCAGCATCCAAATACCCAGCGCCCCAATAGCACCAAGGCACCTCAGAACCCCAGCATCCAAATACCCAGCGCCCCAATAGCACCAAGGCACCCCAGAACCCCAACATCCAAATGCCCAGCGCCCCAATAGCACCAACGCACCCCAGAACCCCGGCATCCAAACGCCCAGCACCCCAATAGCACCAACGCACCCCAGAACCCCAGCATCCAAATGCCCAGCACCCCAATAGCACCAACGCACCCCAGAACCCCAGCATCCAAACGCCCAGTGCCCCAATAGCGGCGGTGCAACCCAGAACCCCAGCATCCAAACACCCAGTGCCCCAATAGCACCAACGCACCCCAGAACCCCGGCATCCAAACGCCCAGTGCCCCAATAGCGGCGGTGCAACCCAGAACCCCAGCATCCAAACACCCAGCGCCCCAATAGCACCAACGCACCCCAGAACCCCAACATCCAAACGCCCAGTGCCCCAATAGCACCAAGGCACCCCAGAACCCCAGCATCCAAATACCCAGCGCCCCAATAGCACCAAGGCACCCCAGAACCCCGGCATCCAAATACCCAGCGCCCCAATAGCACCAAGGCACCCCAGAACCCCGGCATCCAAACACCCAGTGCCCCAATAGCACCAACGCACCCCAGAACCCCAGCATCCAAATGCCCAGCACCCCAATAGCACCAAGGCACCCCAGAACCCCGGCATCCAAATACCCAGCGCCCCAATAGCACCAAGGCACCCCAGAACCCCAGCATCCAAATACCCAGCGCCCCAATAGCACCAAGGCACCCCAGAACCCCAGCATCCAAATGCCCAGCGCCCCAATAGCGCCAAGGCACCCCAGAACCCCAGCATCCAAATGCCCAGCACCCCAATAGCACCAAGGCACCCCAGAACCCCAGCATCCAAATACCCAGCGCCCCAATAGCACCAAGGCACCCCAGAACCCCAGCATCCAAATGCCCAGCACCCCAATAGCACCAAGGCACCCCAGAACCCCAGCATCCAAATACCCAGCGCCCCAATAGCACCAACGCACCCCAGAACCCCGGCATCCAAATGCCCAGTGCCCCAATAGCGGCGGTGCAACCCAGAACCCCAACATCCAAATGCCCAGTGCCCCAATAGCACCAACGCACTCCAGAACCCCGGCATCCAAATGCCCAGCGCCCCAATAGCACCAACGCACCCCAGAACCCCAACATCCAAATGCCCAGTGCCCCAATAGCACCAACGCACCCCAGAACCCCGGCATCCAAATGCCCAGCGCCCCAATAGCGGCAGTGCAACCCAGAACCCCAACATCCAAATGCCCAGTGCCCCAATAGCACCAACGCACTCCAGAACCCCGGCAACCAAACGCCCAGTGCCCCAATAGCGGCGGTGCAACCCAGAACCCCAACATCCAAATGCCCAGCGCCCCAATAGCGCCAACACACCCCAGAACCCCGGCAACCAAACACCCAGAGCCCCAATAGTGGCTGTGTACCCCAGAACCCCGGCATCCAAATGCCCAGCACCCCAATAGCGCCAACACACCCCAGAACCCCGGCAACCAAACGCCCAGTGCCCCAATAGCGGCGGTGCAACCCAGAACCCCAACATCCAAATGCCCAGCGCCCCAATAGTGGCTGTACACCCCAGAACCCCAACATCCAAACGCCCAGCGCCCCAATAGTGGCTGTACACCCCAGAACCCCAACATCCAAATGCCCAGCGCCCCAATAGCGGCTGTACACCCCAGAACCCCAACATCCAAATGCCCAGCGCCCCAATAGTGGCTGTACACCCCAGAACCCCGGCATCCAAACGCCCAGTGCCCCAATAGTGGCTGTGTACCCCAGAACCCCGGCATCCAAATGCCCAGCGCCCCAATAGTGGCTGTACACCCCAGAACCCTGGCATCCAAACGCCCAGCGCCCCAATAGTGGCTGTGTACCCCAGAACCCCGGCATCCAAACGCCCAGCACCCCAATAGTGGCTGTACACCCCAGAACCCCAACATCCAAACGCCCAGCGCCCCAATAGCGGCTGTACACCCCAGAACCCCAACATCCAAACGCCCAGCGCCCCAATAGCGGCTGTACGCCCCAGAACCCCGGCATCCAAATGCCCAGCGCCCCAATAGCACCAACGCACCCCAGAGCAGCCGGAGACCCCCATCCTCACAATATCCCATGAGAACGGCCAGACTGAGTCAGACCAAAGGCCCGTCCAGCTCAGGGTCCTGGCTGCCAACAGTGGCCAGTGCCAGGTGCCCTAGAGGGAGGGAACAGAATCCTCACGTGATCCCTCCCGTCGCCCACTCCCAGCCCCCAACACACAGAGGCTGGGGGGACACCGTAGCCCCAAAGTGCCTCCTGAGCCCAGCCCCCCACCCCAGCCCAGCTTCCCCCTCTTGTCCTGGCCCCGGGTTGTTGGGTCTCCTGTAGCCCTGATCCCACTGTGTGCCCCCCCACCGCAGTGCCTGTGCCAAGACCAGCTTTACCCCGGCATCGGCTTCTTCGCTAAGGGCTACGGGAAGAACCAGGAGCCACTGCGGGGCTACCTGCTCACCTTCCTCCTGGCCGTCGCCTTCATCCTCCTGGGTGAGTGGGGCCACCCCGAGCCACTGGGGGGCATCCCCTCGCTGCTGCAGGATGCGACACTGCCCCCCATTGACCGGTCTGCCCATTGCTCCCGCAGCCGAGCTCAACACCATCGCGCCCATCATCTCCAACTTCTTCCTGTGCTCCTACGCCCTCATCAACTTCAGCTGCTTCCACGCCGCCATCACCAACTCCCCAGGTGCGGACGGATGCTGGGGCCTGGCGCAGGTGCTCAGCTGATGTCTGGCACCAGACTGGGGGGTTGGAGGGAGGCTCCTAAGTGGAGCAGGCTGAGGAGGGTGAGATGGATCAGGTTGGTGGGTTGTAGTGAACTGGGAGGGTGGATAGAGAGAAACAGGGTTGGGAGGGTTCTGTGGAGTTGAACTGGAGGAGCCAGGAGGCAGAGGATTGAATTGGAGGAGCTGCAGGCAGAGAGTTGAGCTGGAGGAGCCAAGAGGCAGAGGATTGAACTGGAGGAGCTGCAGGCGGAGGATTAAACTGGAGGAGCTGCAGGCGGAGGATTAAACTGGAGGAGCTGCAGATGGAGGGTTGAACTCGAGGAGCTGCAGGTGGAGGGTTGAACTGGAGGAGCCAAGAGGCAGAGGATTGAAGTGGAGGAGCTGCGGGTGGAGGGTTGTACTGGAGGAGCTGCAGGCGGAGGGTTGAACTGGAGGAGCCAAGAGGCAGAGGGTTGAACTGGAGGAGCTGCAGGCGGAGGGTTGAACTGGAGGAGCCAAGAGGCAGAGGTTTGAACTGGAGGAGCTGCAGGTGGAGGGTTGAACTGGAGAAGCAAAGAGGCAGAGGGTTGAACTGGAGGAGCTGCGGGTGGAGGGTTGTACTGGAGGAGCTGCGGGCAGAGGGTTGAACTGGAGGAGCCAAGAGGCAGAGGGTTGAACTGGAGGAGCTGCAGATGAAGGGTTGAACTGGAGGAGCTGCGGGCATAGGGTTGAACTGGAGGAGCTGCAGGTGGAGGGTTGAACTGGAGGAGCTGCAGGTGGAGGGTTGAACTGGAGGAGCTGCAGGCGGAGGGTTGAACTGGAGAAGCCAAGAGGCAGAGGGTTGAACTGGAGGAGCTGCAGATGAAGGGTTGAACTGGAGGAGCTGCAGATGAAGGGTTGAACTGGAGGTGCTGCAGGTGGAGGGTTGAACTGGAGGAGCTGCGGGCAGAGGGTTGAACTGGAGGAGCTGCAGGCAGAGGGTTGAACTGGAGGAGCCAAGAGGCAGAGGGTTGAACTGGAGGAGCCAAGAGGCAGAGGGTTGAACTGGAGGAGCCAAGAGGCAGAGGGTTGAACTGGAGGAGCTGCAGGAGGAGGGTTGAACTGGAGGAGCTGCAGGAGGAGGGTTGAACTGGAGGAGCTGCAGATGAAGGGTTGAACTGGAGGAGCTGCAGGTGGAGGGTTGAACTGGAGGAGCTGCAGGTGGAGGGTTGAACTGGAGAAGCTGCAGGAGGAGGGTTGAACTGGAGGAGCTGCGGGCAGAGGGTTGAACTGGAGGAGCTGCGGGCAGAGGGTTGAACTGGAGGAGCTGCGGGCGGAGGGTTGAACTGGAGGAGCTGCAGGCGGAGGGTTGAACTGGAGGAGCTGCAGGCGGAGGGTTGAACTGGAGGAGCCAAGAGGCAGAGGGTTGAACTGGAGGAGCCAAGAGGCAGAGGGTTGAACTGGAGGAGCTGCGGGCAGAGGGTTGAACTGGAGGAGCTGCAGGAGGAGGGTTGAACTGGAGGAGCTGCAGGTGCAGGGTTGAACTGGAGGAGCTGCAGATGAAGGGTTGAACTGGAGGAGCTGCAGGAGGAGGGTTGAACTGGAGGAGCTGCAGGAGGAGGGTTGAACTGGAGGAGCTGCAGATGAAGGGTTGAACTGGAGGAGCTGCAGGAGGAGGGTTGAACTGGAGGAGCTGCGGGCAGAGGGTTGAACTGGAGGAGCTGCAGGCGGAGGGTTGAACTGGAGGAGCTGCGGGCAGAGGGTTGAACTGGAGGAGCTGCAGATGGAGGGTTGAGCTGGAGGAGCTGCAGGTGGAGGGTTGAACTGAAGGAGCTGCAGATGGAGGGTTGAACTGGAGGAGCCAAGAGGCAGAGGGTTGAACTGGAGGAGCTGCGGGCAGAGGGTTGAACTGGAGGAGCTGCAGGAGGAGGGTTGAACTGGAGGAGCTGCAGGTGCAGGGTTGAACTGGAGGAGCTGCAGATGAAGGGTTGAACTGGAGGAGCTGCGGTTTGAGGGTTGAACTGGAGGAGCTGCAGGCAGAGGGTTGAACTGGAGGAGCTGCGGGTGGAGGGTTGAGCTGGAGGAGCTGCAGGAGGAGGGTTGAACTGGAGGAGCTGCAGGAGGAGGGTTGAACTGGAGGAGCTGTGGGTGGATGGTCAGGTCAGCGGAGCCAGGGGGAGAGAGTCAGGTTGGGTTGGAGGAGCCAGGCAGGGAGGAGTTAGGTTGGTCCAAATTATGGGGCCAGGCCCAGCCTTTCCCTCTCTCCCCCCAGGCTGGCGCCCCTCCTTCCGCTACTTCAGCAAGTGGAGCGCCCTCCTTGGGGCCGTGGTCTCTGTGGTCATCATGTTCCTGCTGACCTGGTGGGCGGCCCTGCTCGTGGTGGGCCTCATCCTGCTCAGCCTGGCCTACGTCAGCTACAAGAAGCCGGGTAAGGCAGGCACAGGGTGGGGCGGAGGGGGGATGAGAGGGAGCGGGGAGGTCGGGGGGGCACCTAGGCCCAACGAGCCTTCCTGGGCCTGCCTGCATCCTCGTCCTCCTCCCACAGAAGTCAACTGGGGCTCCTCCGTGCAGGCCGGGACCTACAGCCTGGCCCTGGCCTACTCCGTCCGGCTCGCCCACGTGGAGGAGCACGTCAAGAACTTCCGGTAGGGCCGGCCGGGAGCCAGGACTCCTGGGTCGCATGCCTGGCTCTGAGTGGAGAGCGGGGTTGAGTGGTTAAAGCGGGGGGGGGGCTGGACTCTGAGGGGAGAGCCCCCACCAGCCTGTACCCACCCTCCCTCTCTTCCAGCCCCCAGTGCCTGGTGCTGACGGGCCCCCCCAGCTGCCGGCCAGCGCTGGTCGATTTCGTCAGCGGCTTCACCAAGGGGATCAGCCTCATGATCTGTGGGCACGTGGCGGGGGTGAGTGCGGGCGCTGGGGGGGCTGGGCGGGGTGTCGGGGGCCGGGCCTGGGATCCTGCTCCCAACCCTCCCTCGCCCCCCCTAGCCACAGGACACCCCAGGGGACAGCGACTCCGA